>NW_017099412.1:0-3303 GCF_001412225.1 Nicrophorus vespilloides
TCAGTCCATAGGCGTCCACGAATTTTTTTTTTGGGTGCAGGCAACCCGAAAAGCGCCGTCCTTAACGTGTTAATCAATGATCGAATTCTTTCTAGTTTAATAATAATAATAATAATAATAATCAAGTTTATTGACCAAAAGAACAGATACAAAGAAAATAAAATAAAACAAATTTACAATGAGTACAACTGTTCTTCCTTCGGTCCCGAAAAAAATAAAATAAATATAAAGTACAGAATTCCCCCGGGCATGCACATTTAGCCCATAAATAAAAAGCAAGTGAAATAATAGTAAATAAACAAGGTAAAAATCATATAAATATATATAGAAAAGTACATAAAGACAAAAATATAAAATATATAAAAGAATAGCAGCTGCATAAAATCATCGACAATTGAGTATGTAAATCAACAAATAAACAAGCTAAACAAACCAACAAAGGGTTTATTTTTTATGTTTTCTCATTTTATTACTCGATTACCTAATTGTGGAGAACCGCGTTCCATAACGTGCCCTTTTTTTTGCATTTGGATAATGTCGTCCAATTATGCTCGATTGTGCGTGTTTATCTGCTCAATGAAGGATGATTATCGTGCGCGTCGTTTAATCCACCGTTATTTCATCAAATCCGCATCCAATCGCATTTAAACGATCACACTTTTGCAAATGATGCATCTCTATATCTGTTGTGTGTTCGCAATCAATCTAATTGTTTGTTCTGCACTGACGTTCATTTTAGTTGTCAACTTTTGTATACATCTGTCACTTTGACAGTTGCGAGAAAGGAGAGTAGAAGAAAACAATGGTTGGTTGAGTACAATACGGCGACTGCGATAAATCATCGAGTGTTGAAAAATCACCCAAAACAATTGCTCCAAAAAAGCAATATATTTTATGTTTCTGACATATGGCATATGCGTTTTTTTGCTGTTTTGTTGTGTGTGTATATTGTTTAATCGCCGTAACAAAGAGTTGTAGGTGGATTGAGGGATGGCCTTGACATATCATCTCTCACAATGAAACTGTGTGTGTGTGTGGGGGCGTTGGAATTAATACACGAGATCACGCACCCAGAGAAGCCCGAAGAGGGTCGGATTGACGATGATTGATGGATGATGAAGGGCGCGTCGAGAAGTACCTACAAAGGGTTTCCGCATCGAGATAGTATTATTATCGTTATGCAACCATCCTCAAGTAATCCTCCCTTCGGACAAAATCCGAGTGCGCGCAATTACCGTTTTCTTCTTTTACTTCTTCTTCTGTGCATCAGCAAAAATTTCATTAAAACTTTTATAAAAATCTCTTCCATTGCGAATTCCCGCTGCGAACAATATTTAATTAAATATTACAACAACAACAACAACAAACTGTGTCACTTTGACGTTTCGAAACTTCAAAATTACTAACGTTTGACGTTTCACACCTTTGATACTTTTTGAATGGGTTGGAATTACTTTACGAAGATGATAATTTCGAATTGCAGCATTACGTTGATTGCTTGCTCTAAAAGTACACGATTTCAAATTTGTTGAACGAAAATGTTGCGATTTCATTAACAACAACAACAACAACAAACTGTGTCACTTTGACGTTTTGAAACTTCAAAATTATTAACGTTTGACGTTTCATACGTTTGATACTTTTTGAATGGGTTGGAATTACTTTACGAAGATGATAATTTCGAATTGCAAAATTTGTTGAACGAAAATGTTGCGATTTCATCTGTGTTTACACACGTCCTTCATATCCTCAAAGCACTTTATTAAATTTCGTTGCTCACACACACACTTTTACTTAGTTACTAACATGAATGTATGTAACATAATATAACATAATGTAAGTGAACACGAGATGGCGTAATAATATTTGAGAGGTGGAGGAGAAGGAAGGAAAGAGGGAGGGTATTTTAATTAAACAAAATTTCATAGAGCTCCGCTCTTGTACGCATTTATTTATGTATGCATATGCATTAGGAACTTCGTCCACTTTCCATCGCTCGCTCGCGTATATTAAAATATTCAACATCAAATTATTTGCCCTCTTCTTCGCTCTGTTGCTGCTTTCGCCGGAATTACCTTTGATCTTTTCCCCATCTAATTAAATAAGAATAGATTCATTACCATCCTCGCGATCGCGCATTTCCATTAATTAAAACTCCACAAATTTTGACTCTGAACAAAAGGAAAAACGAAAGGGATGAAGAAGCTATCAAAAAAAAAAACGTCATCTGTCACTTTGACATAATCGAGCAAATTTTGACGCATCTGAAATGCTAATTACGAAAACAATGGGAATACGAAATCCATTGAATCGTCGCTTTGCGAATTGCAAATTTTCCACCACCATTTTCATCTGCAGCTGTTTGCGCTGTTTCCGGTCGCGAATCGATATCGAAACCTGTTTTCCTTCCCTATATGTGTGTATGTAATCACATTTTTTTTCTTTCCTTCCTCACTCACACTCTCTTTCGTTTGATAATACCATCACGAGCGCCAGGAAATAATAATCCCTGAGAAACTAATCCCAGCGACGCTCTTCCTTACACGACCCGTGCGAATCAAGTTGCGATGTGACAGATGTTTTAACAGTAACGTCACTTTGACGTACGGGAAATGGGGTTAATTTCTGTTGTTGTTTTTGTTGTTGTTGATTGCGAGGTTAAAATCCGCGAATCGGAACGGAAACGCACTGTGACGGACGGACGGACAGTCGGAAGCGGTGCGGATTTGAATTTAAATTAGTTTCAGCGGTAAGCTGAAAAATAGAATAAGAATGAGAAAACAAAAGAGTGTAAGACTTTCGGTGCGCCCTCTCGTTTCTCCCCTTTGCGACGACAACCTGTTGCGTAATTTATCGTGTCTAGAATCTGTGAGTGTATAAAAAGGAAAGAAAACAGTTTATTGTAATAAAATGGGGGGGAGAGAAAAAACAGAAGGAAGCGAACGATTGAAAGAGCTTTTGCAAATCAATTGATTTTTCTTTGCGGTGTCTTTTGATTGGTATGGATGATGGCAGAGACCTGTTGCTTTTTTTTTTTCTTCATTTTTCATTTGTTTGCTTTTGCATCATTTCCGCTTGCTCGATTTGAAATTTAAACTCTCTCCGGACGACCGGAAACAAAACTGTTGCCCGAAAATTTGAAATTCAGCGTGCGTTTCAATTAATCAACTTTTGTTGTGAATTCCCAAATCGTGTGCGCGGATGGAGTTTTTAATTTGTTTTTTTTATTTTGCGAGGGCGGCTGGGTGTGAGTGTATGATGAATTCGAGCTCATTTTGGGCTGAAGCTGAATGTTTGGGGAAT
>NW_017099413.1:0-8752 GCF_001412225.1 Nicrophorus vespilloides
TTGTAGAAGGACCGCAACCAGATAGACAGCGTAGGGGACAAGTCTTGCAACCCACTATGCTGAGTGGGCGCTATATCGAAATCGCGATTCGCAGATGCCATCAGAAGAGGGATGGAGGTAGGCAGTGGGACTTTGAGTCCCACGAGACGCAACCGTTAGTTGTACGTAATTAATTACTCATATGACGGACCACTCATATGCTGGAACATCAACAGAGGGCGCTGCGCGGACGGGCAATACCAACCACAGGACATACATCACCAACTGACAAATTTTCACAGGATTATGTGGACCCAAACATCGTTAAAAGAGCAAGTTTCTTCATTGATATATAATTATTTGGTAAATAATCCCATGCGTTTAATATATTTTCAAAGCTTAGTGTGGGATCATTATTATCTGCACTGCTTTCAAACATTTTTCCTACTACTTCGGAAATCAAGTTTTAAAATTTAGTTTTCCACACTATAAGCAGCAAAAAATTCAACTAATTACATTTCTAAAAATATAAAAAAAATATTGTTTTTTAATAATAGTACATAAATTTCATTTCTAAATCTTTATTAAAGATCTATTTCTTTTAAGTTTTTTATTCAATTCATTATTCAAATGTTAAGTGATGTAGCATAAAAACATTAAATTATTTAACCAATCCATTCATCAAAACTATGTTTTTTTTTGCTTTCAAAAAGAGCTTAATTTCTTTTAATAAAATGACACCCCGATTAAGAACTTGCCCGCAACAGAGCCATCAAACGTTGCTTCAGTCATTTCCTCTAATAATTGTACAAATTGTCATTTATTAAGACCTCTTGCGTTTATAAATTTGATAACTTTTATTACAATTGACTTTACATTGGAAAATGTTTTTAAACTTTGCTTGATCTTGCTTTCAATCACAGAATGTGTAATAATTTTCTTAAAATACTGGATAAAACCAATGTTTTCCCACTATAATGTGTGCACAGTCTGTTACAGAAATAATTTGTTGTAGGTCGACATCCATTTCTTTAAAACCAATATTAAATTCAACGCTTGCATGCACCTGTTTATGTAATAAAATCATAAAAAAAAGTTCATTAATTTTCGAGTTATTAACAAAAAAAACTTTATTCTATCAATTCATTCAATTTACTTTTCATCCAATTTCTACAGCTCAATGCAGGCGACTCTAAGACAGTACGAAGATTTAAGTGTGCTTGTTGGAAAGGTGAGCTTTCATATGATGATATAATTATTATACTTGAGGGGTTGTCGAGAAATTCACGAAAAACTGTAAAAACTGAAAAAAAAATACAAAAAAAATCGTTTCGCTATTACGTATAAAACGTTAAGTAATTTTTGTTACATAAATATAAAAACATAAAAATGTTAATTAGTTTTCGAGTTATTAACCAAGAACTTTTTTTTTCTATACATCAACGATTTAAAAAAAAATCTTTTTTTTTTCAAATTCTACAGCTCATACTGCACGACAGTAAGTGTGCATGTTGGAAAGGTGAGACATTCAGCTTTCCTACGATTGGTCAACGATGTAATTATCTTAAGGGGTTCTCGAGTTATTAATGAAAATCACTTTTTCTAATCAATTCAATTCATTTTTTTTTTCCAAATTCTACAGCTCGTAGCAAGCGACTCCATGAAAGTACGAAGATGTTTGTAGGCTCATTGGTAAGGTGAGTCATTCTGCTTTTATACGAGTTATCGATGCTGTAATTATTTTAAGGCGTTCTGGAGTTATTAACGAAAAACGCTTTTTCTAATCAATTCAATTCATTTTTTTTTTAATTTCTACAGCTCGTAGCAGGTGACTTGAGGAAAGTAGGTCTGATTCTATGTTAAGTGTTACCCGACGCGAAGATATTGATCTGCTTCTAAATGGTAATTTCTAAATTGATGACATTGTTTATATTATTTCCTCTTTTATTTGGTTCACACGGGAATTTTGCGTCAGTAAATAATGATAACGTGCAACTCTATCTTACGAATACTTAATATTTCTCCTCTTTTTTTAAAACATCTGTTTCTAAAATAACATTGCAATATATTTTATTCTCCGGTACTATATCAAAAGATACATTAATTTAGCCATATCTATTTGCAAAATGACTTAACAGTACCCTCAAACTTAAATGTTGCTCCGTCAATTCCAGCAATCGTGATGTAATTACTTTTAGTTATAATGTTTAGTTTAGTGAGCGTAATATCGCGAATCAAATAAACTACAATATTTGTGACCCGGTATCAACCAACGCTTGTATTCCGTCTATTGTTACAGGGCACATATCTAATTTGTTCGGAAAAGTATTTGTTCACTCGAGAGACAGACACAAGTGTTTGTGTTTTCTTGAATTTTGTGTAAGCTTGAAACAATTTTCCTACAAACGTCTTTTATCCAAACAAAACATAGAATAAACAGTCAGTTTCCCACATTGAATAGTGTCTCAATTAACATTATCATTTACGAATTAGATGTAAACATTTGGACAATTCAATTTATAAGTTTATGCTTAAATCCAACAAAAATGGAAACAACGAGTTTGATCATAGGAGCGTTTAATATTATTTAGCGAAGAATCGTTAAGATATCATCGCCAAGCAATTTTTCAACACTAAAGGCGGTTTATTACAACTCTCTACAACTAATAACGCCAATCTGCTTTATAAAACGATACAGCATTGAATAAAACAAAATAATCGGTGGAGCTCGCTCAATTCGTGCAAATTAATTCAAATTACAAAACCCAGCTCACGCTTGACAAAATTAAATTATTTTCCATTGTATCAATTATTCGCTATAATGTATATAACAAATTGATACAAAACTAGGCTTTCGTAATATATATCAACATTTCGTACGGAAAGATACTCTCACCGTTTTAGTTCCTTCGCAATCCGTCTAATTGAGATCCATTCGATCTCTCGGCAACACTATTGGATTGTCGATGTTCACACACAAGGATTTCGCTGGAGTTTCACATCTCAAGAAAAATTTCCTTAATTTGTGTAACGGAGTTGTATCCCACTTCTGATGTTAGAAATATGGTCAGGGTGTCCAGTCAAACAATAGTAATAAGGACTTTATATTTATATAGTAAGTAGTATAGTCGGCAGAGCGCGCTATAGATGTGTTAAGCTCGGTATGCGGGCAACATCTGTCGCTGGGGGTGGCTGGGGGCCAAAGACGCTGTGTAGTGGCATTGGATCCAGTCTTGAGGCCAAACGAGCTGAGAATGCGCAAGCGCGTAGTTTTGTTTACTTTTAAAATCGCTGATTTCTTTACTTTCAACAATGCCGATTTGTTTACTTTTCACAATGCAGATTTATTTACTTTTGCAAACGGCGATGACTATTTTTGGCGCCATTGTTTCAGAAACGTTTGTGATCTGTGGTACTGTGTTCCTTAACACTTTAAAATGTCTATTTCAGGCTTCTTTTGCTCTGTTTGTGCAAAAACATATGTAAACCATTCAAATTTAAGTACCCATGTACAATTATTCCACCCTGGTAAAGTATAAATTACTATTTGTTGTCATTGTACATTATTTAATTTATTTTACAGATCAGCTAAATGAAATTGCACCAAAAAAAAAGAACTTTCACTGTGAATTTTCTACAGAAACTTTTAAAAACAAAATTCTTTTCAACAGACATCGCAAGGTTCATACCTCAGGACTGAAATGTCCTTTATGTGAAGTTATTGATGTCAAACCGGCATTAATTCAACATTTTACATTGGTTCATAATGTAAATATCAATATTGAACAATATGATTTTCAAACAATTGAAGAGTTTAATAGCTGGAAGGAACAGATAGAACAAGAAAATACAGTATTATTTAGCAATCGACATGGTACAGTCAAATCTACTACATTTACCCGGAAAAGGTACGAGTGCCATAGGTCAGGAACATATCAAAGCCAAAGCAAAGGCTCAAGACATGTGAAGATTAATGGTTCAAGAAGATTGAATGCGTATTGTCCTGCATCCATAATTCTTGATTATAGAAATGGTATTTATAATGTTAAATATACTAGTACCCACATAGGACACACAAATGAATTGCGTTATATTTCTCTTCCAAAGAGTGACAGATTGATGTTGGCAGGTAAATTAGCAAACATTTTGTTACATTCATTTCCAAGAAAATTACAATTTATTATTCGCAGATAAATTGGCAGTGAAAATCCCATTTGAAACCATTATAGAGGACATTAGAGGTTCTCTTCAAAATTCGAACTTGGAGCGAATTCATCTTGTCACAAAGCAGGACTTAAGAAATATAAAAAGGAACTTTCATTTAGGTAACTCTGCAATTCTAGATAAAAATGATGCAGAGAGTGTAGATATGTGGGTAGAACAATTGACTAGCGATGACTGCATCCCTTTTTATAAAAGGCAGAATGAGCTTTCTTCAGAATTCTCTTTCCTAAAGGAAGAGGATTTTGTGCTGATTATTATGAAACCAGGACAAAAGCAAATGCTCCAAAGATATGGGTCAGACTGCATATGTGTTGATGGAACCCATGGGACAAATGGTTATGGGTTTCAGTTGCACACATTATTAGTGTTGAATGATGTTAGAGAAGGATTCCCATGTGCATTTTTAATATCAAATCGGTCTGACGAACAGGTTTTGGCATTATTTTTTTCCTCCATTAAGGTCAAATGTGGGTTGAAGATAAAGCCAAAAGTGTTCATGTCAGACATGGCTGATCATATTATAATGCCTGGGTGCAAGTTATGCATCCACCTGAATTTAGGTATTATTGAACTATTCATATGGTAGTAACTAAAATTTATTACTTTTTAGATTATATTGTACTTGGCATGTGGAGCAAGCATGGAGCAGAAATTTAAACAAAATTAGTTCTAAAGAGAAACGGGTATGTATAGACTGGAAAAGTTCTAAAACATTCCAATATTTATTAATTTTAATATTTAGGACAGTGTAGAGAAGAAATTAAAACTTATTTTAGAAGAAACAGATGTAGAAGCATTCAAGCGTACGAGTACACAATATGTGGTACAACTGTTAGAAGATCAAGAGACCAAAAAATTTGCATTATACTTCCAAAGTAATTATATGAAAAAGACTGAGACTTGGGCACATTGTTATCGAGTTAATGAAGGCCTAAATACAAATATGCATCTTGAATCAATGCATAAAACAATTAAATATATGTATTTAAAGGCTAAACACACAAGAAGGCTGGACGTATGTATACACGCCATTCAAAAATATGCCAATGACAAATTGTTTGACAATATAGTCATGGGAAGTAAGGGGAAGATCACTTCCAAAATTACGAATTTAAGGCACATACACAAGGACAGTGAAAAAATAGACCTAGGAACAGTATTAATTGAGGACAAAGGTATATACGAGGTTTTTACTAAATCGAACGAAGTATTTACAGTTCAGGAAAATAACAAGACATGCTCTTGCAAAATATACTGCAGCATATGTGAAATGTGCATGCATGCATATTCTTGTACATGCAGAGATTACAGTATCCAATGGAACATGTGTAAACATGTACATTTGGTACAAAGATACAGGAAGGAATATCCAGAGTCCCTTCCAAAATCAGAAAAAATATGTTCGGGTAATTATATTTCAATTAGAACCCATCATAGTTCATTATTTTATATTTTATTTCAGATGATGAAAGTGATGAAGACTGTGGGCAAACTGACATAACGCCTAATTTAGTCGATTGTGTCAGCAAGAAGGAGAAAGACAAATCATGCTTGGAGCATAAAAAAAATATTATTGTCAGAAGAACACGGGTAGCCATGCAAAATGTTTCTGCAGAAGTGTTGGATAAGGCTAGAAAATGGATAGATTTATTTGAAGAAGAATGTAATCCTAAACAAAAAAAAACTGCACCTTCAACCTCTGCACCATCAACCTCTGCATCATCAACCTCCTCTGCACCATCAGCACACAATAAAAGAATTATCCCCCAAAGGAGGTTGTTCTCCACTAAAAAAAGAATAATAAGCAGAACAGAAGAAAACAAAGAAAATTTAGGTATTTTATCTTTTATCAAATGCTGTGCAATTCAAACCAATTTAGTATTATTGAAGAAGACTGAAGACAAAGAGTTATTTAGTTTGTTAGTATTATTTTTTATATTATATTTTTGTTATTTTTTCAAATATATCCAATTATTTATTTTGATGATATAGGTTCTATTTTTATACTATCACTTTGAAACGAGTCAAAAGGGGGTTAGGTTTTTTTTTTTNAATCACATAAAAACAATGTAGTGATATCGGTATTTTCATATCCACTCTAGTGCCATCTGTTTGAGAAATCTTAAAATATTCTGATTCCCCCACCCCCTTTTTTTTCACCAAAAATAAGCTGTTTTGGTCTGACGCAGGGAACGTGACTGATAGGAGTGTCGTCGTCAGAGTTCACATCGAAGGAGTTGAAAAGAGCATCAGTAGAGGGTATGTGCAGGATTCGTTTTGTGGGCCGTTTATGTGGAACAGTATGCTGGATGTGCATACAGTTTTCAGGAAGTTGGTATCTTATGATTGCATATGACCTGGCCCTGTTGGTGGAAGGTATGCCAAGAAAACAGAGGCTGATATAGAGGATTCTGGATTGGGCAGGTCAGGTGGGTGTTAAGCTTTCTCCTAGCAAGTCTGAACTTGCTTGATGTGCCTAGGCGATCAGCCACCTGCTGTCAGGGTCTATGAAAAGTCCTTGCCCATGCACATAGGTTAAATACCTCAGCATTGGAATTGGGACAGCCATGCGCTTCACGATGTATATAGAATAACTGGCCAGCAAGATCTATAATATAGTAACTGGCTTCAAGCATGCACTCAAACAGCTAGGGAGGTTAGGATTACCATCATGAACACTATGGTTAAGGAGTGGCAGGATATGTGGTATGCTAAGAAGAACATGATCTAGCATAGAGGTATCGTATGTGTGGCACATGCTTATCGACTGCCCAATATATGAGATTGAAAGGATAGTAGAATGTAGGGTAGATGGAAAAGGTGTTGGTGTCCCCACTAATTTAGTGTTGAATGATTTAGATAAACTAAGAAAAATAAGAAAGTTGAGACAGACTGACCTAATATTGATATCAAAGATTCCAATTATAAATCCCGCAAATGTATACCGAAGACGCAAAAGGACAACAAACGATCACCCCTGAGATCAAATATGAGTGTCAAGTGTCAATCTGAGTGTTCTGGAGAAGGTACACGCTAAGGGTCGCAGCATTCCGTATGCAGGGAGAGCCAAACTACGGCTTCAAGAGATGCAACTCCATTCAACATTGTACTCGCATCATAATTTCTGCTGGGTTTGCCTAAAAAATAAAATGTTAGTCTCTCTCATTGGTTAAGATGGAAATTAATATTTAAACCAGTGATTCCCAAAGTGGTCTATATCGATCCCCAGGGGTCTACGTCAAAGAAAAAAAAATTTGGGGGTCCACAGTGATTCCCAAAGTGGTCTATATCGACCTGCAAGGGGGTCTATGAAAAAAAAATTGGGGTCCACGATAGTGGATCTCAACATACACTGATAGTACCTATTTACTTACATTATACTATCTTATAATATAAAGACATATACATTATTTATAAAAGTACCTATGAAGTAAAANTATAATATAAGGACATAGACATTATTTATAAAGGTATAAAATTGTGTAAGTTGTAGGATGTAGGATGTAGGCATTCGCTTTGTACCTATGAAGTAAAAAAAATATTATATATGTTTATAAAATTGTGTAAGTTGTAGGATGAGGCATTGCTTTGTGTCGCAATACATTTTGAACTTGTAAAAACCTGCACATAATGATATACCAGATCTTAATAATTATAAAGATGTCCCAATATAAATAATAAATTTACAAAAAATCAATATCAGGTAAGTAGAGGGTCTTAACCGAAAACGAAAAACTGGCAAGGGGTCCCGACACAAATAAGTTTGGGAACCTCTGATTTAAACCATATTATCACAACAACTAGCACTCCAAATATTATCCAGACACTAAGAATCATGGGTAAGATAAAAAATTTCAATTTATATTTACCCTTATCTTTACTGCGCATAGCACTAATTAATGTTATCCAGGCCCTAATTATCATTACACTCAGTTTGACACTATCATCTTCGATCTCAGGAGTAATCGTTTGGAATCTTTGATATCAATATTCCGTTTAATAACTCTGCCAGAACCAAGTCTATTGTGATGACTTGAATAATTCTTATGGGTGAGTTTTCTAATTTTCTGTACCATCTGTTTTTGCGGCGCCGAAGTGTATTGCTCAAGAATGGAGATTCTGAAAATTAAGGAAATTAAAACAATGCCTAGCTACACATTTTATAAGAACCTTTTTGGTTGAGGCACTCTCCTGTCCTCCAACTTCTCTTTTCCATTTCATGATCAACATCACTGGTTGCATTGTAATATTCAAATAGGGTTGTTGTCGACTTGCAATGTTTCCTCCTCAACATCACCCATATTGTCTGCCACCTTCAACTGAAACAATATTGTAATTGTTGTCAAATGAACTTTGAAAAAGTAATTAGTTGAAAAGGTCTCTAGTATAGTCGGATACCAAAATATACCTATAAATTCGGTTATAAAACAAAAACGGTTATAAATCAAACATTCCTCAATCACCAATCCTTAATCAACCAACCAATAGAATCATTTGCTTTCCGTTCAAACCCTGCCACTTCTCATTTCATTTTGTTGCCTCATCAATT
>NW_017099414.1:0-12093 GCF_001412225.1 Nicrophorus vespilloides
TACCGTTTTCTTGTAATTTGCTTCCAAAGTTGAAAAAACTTTTTTTAAGTATCGAAAAATGACACTCCTTACGTTTTATCGAATATCTCAAAAACTATAGCCACCAAAACTAATATAGGATATGCGTTGGAAAGCTGAAATGTCAGACTTTAATACGATAATAATAGATTTATTGTAGCACTTACCGTTTTCTTGTAATTTGCTTCCAAAGTTGAAAAAACTTTTTTTAAACATCGAAAAATGACACTCCTTACGTAATAGCAAATATCTCGAAAACTATAGCCATCAAAACTAATATAGGATATGCGTTGGAAAGCTGAAATGTCAGGCTTTAATATGATTATAATAGATTTATTGTATCACTTACCGTTTTCTTGTAATTTGCTTCCAAAGTTGCAAAAACTTTTTTAAGCATCGAAAAATGACACTTCTTACGTTTTAGCAAATATCTTGAAAACTATAACCACCAAGACTAATGTAGAATATGCGTTGGAAAGCTGAAATGTCAGGCTTTAATATGATTATAATACATTTATTGTATCACTTACCGTTTTCTTGTAATTTGCTTCCAAAGTTGCAAAAACTTTTTTAAGCATCGAAAAATGACACTTCTTACGTTTTAGCAAATATCTTGAAAACTATAGCCACCAAGACTAATGTAGGATATGCGTTGGAAAGCTGAAATGTCAGGCTTTAATATGATTATAATAGATTTATTGTATCAGTTACCGTTTTCCTGTAATTTGCTTCCAAAGTTGAAAAAACTTTTTTTAAGCATCGAAAAAGTACACTCTTTACGTTTTAGCGAATATCTAGAAAACTATAGCAACCAATGCAAATATAGAAGATGCGTTGGAAAGCTGAAATGTCAGGCTTTAATGCGATAATAATAGATTTATTGTAGCACTTACCGTTTTCCTGTAATTTGCTTCCAAAGTTGAAAAAACTTTTTTTAAACATCGAAAAATGACACTCCTTACGTTTTAGCTAATATCTCGAAAACTATAGCCACCAAGACTAATATAGAATATGCGTTGGAAAACTGAAATGTCAGGCTTTAATATGATTATAATAGATTTATTGTATCACTTACCGTTTTCTTGTAATTTGCTTCCAAAGTTGAAAAAACTTTTTTTAAACATCGACCTTACACCTTACGTTTTAGCGAATATCTAGAAAACTATAGACTTATATTATATAGCTTCAATTAGCAACTTAAAATCTATTTACAGTTTACTATAAAATTTTGACATGCAAGTCTGGTTGCCTACGTTAACATTTTCGAAAAATATCAAAATAAACAATTGATTAATGTTGAAATTTAGCAGTTCGTTGAAATGATATTCGATAAACGGATAAAGCAAAGAGTCAGCTGTGTCTATTTAATGTAAAGTAAATCCTCTACAAATCGGAATTAATCTAATTTGAATTTTTTGTTTCTGTGGAAAGACGCGCACACTTCGCTGTCAAACGGACGACTGACGCACCTGACGCTGACATTCCTAATCGCTCGACCAATCAGAGCGCGCCCCGCGAATTATCAAATATTTGAAATTCAAATATAAAAAGTATTTTAAATAATAATAATTAACGCGTACCAACGTAATTTCATTAAATTCCCCTATTACGTAACATAATTTAAAACTTTTTTGTTACAGATAAATTAGATGAAGTCACGTCGACGAGTTTACCGACTTTAGGTGTTGAGGAAGGAACGGAAATTGGTATTCTAGTCATAATAATAGCGGCCGCCCTCGTTACAATTACGCTGCTCTTCCTCATCGCAATCTTCATCGATTGCAGACAACAGTGAGTTTTGTTTGATCTCGTGTTGTATTTGTTGTACAATTGGTAACATTTGTTTCTGTTGCAGAAAGACGATAAATGTTGAAGCGACGAGCGACAGCGGGAGGATATTCAGAATGAAACTGCCAAAGATCAGCAGGAAACTGCGCGAAGATGAGAAACAGTTCTCGAATCGAATGCAAATACCGGATGGGACGGATCCAGCAAACATCGTTTGAAACTTATTCCAAACCAATTCAATCGAATCCAATCTATTCCCATTTTTTACTTTTACTTTATTTATTTCCTATTCAATTTTATTCAAAGTATTATTAATTTTATACATATACATACATATATATATATATTATCGCCGTTGCCAAAGTAACCACAATCTTGTTTAGTTTTATTGTATTTTAAAGATGTACTCGAAATGTTGATCGTGTTTTGTTTTTATTGTATTGTATATTATTATTAATATACAGAAAGTAAGATGAAGAAGAAGTTGAAGAAGAAGTTGTGATCTCCTATTAAAAACTATATAACTATATATTTTTATTCATATAAAAAAAAATAATGATAATATACATGGTCTATACAAACTAAGGTTTTTAGTAGCAATAATTTTGGTTCTATCTCGTATATATATACATACTTCAAATTGAAACGTGTTAAAAAGTTGGGAAAGGGGATTTAGGGGATGGGGGGGAGACGAGAAATTCGAATAATAAATTAAGTTAAAAACGTAAAAAAGAAAGGCGGCGGCGACGACGACGTATACTTTTTGTTTGGTTAAAGTGGGTTGTCGTCCGCTCCAATCGTCTCCTCGATCCAATCGATGTTGGATGAGATCTTATCGTACATCCTCGGTCTGCCCACCGCTCCCTTGCTATTCGTGCACGCTATCCTCCAATTGGTGATGCCGACCAATGACCAGCGCACTCCGTCCGGCAACATGCAGAGCATTGAAGTCCCCGCGAATTCCTCCTCCTAACGAAAACAAAACAAACATTTCAATCGATCGTCGTCAAGCCTTTACATTTGAAACACTCACGTTGCAATCCTCCTGGCCGTACGCCGTCTCCGTGCACAAACTGTTCACCGTCGAGATGCTCACGTTTTCGCACCTCTCCATCTGATTCACCTTGATCTGCACTCGCTGCAGCTGATCCCTGTTCCTCGCCCATCCCAATGTATTGCAGAAGAGCACACCCTCCGTCGTCTGCTTCATCTTCTTCTCCGGAAGACAGATCGGCCGCACGAAATCCGTCATCATGAGCGGATCCTCCAACTTCACCATGGCTATCGTCGATCCCTCCACCGGCGACTTGACCATACCGACGATCCTCCTCTCCTGTTGCCACGGCGACGAACTGGACAGACGCACGGTGCCGGCGCGCACCAGCCATTCGGCTTTCGGTTGCCCCTGGAAACACGAGACGGACGTTATCACCCATGATGGGTTGATCAGCGTTCCGTCGCAGATGTGGACGTCCTCCTTGAAGAGTGCAACGTGCCAAGGCCAATCTCCGTGGACGGACATCTTAGAGAGGACCGGATCGCTCGAGCTAGAGTGCGTGATCTGCGTACCGCATTCTGAAGAGAAAAAAAAACCCATAAAACATAAAAATATTATCAAAACAAGAATCGTTCATCATTACCTAAATCGCCGCACTCGACTTTAAGCACGTCCTTAGATTTGCATTGAGTTCGAACGAACGAAATCTCATTAGCCAAAGGATCTTTCATGCTCACGTACGCCTCCGTCTCCTCCACGTCCTTTACGATCGACACCGATTTCAGTTTCCTAAAATGATAATAATTGCTTTTAATTAACATTTGAAGTGGAACGCAACAGTCGGTTATTGAAGCGCACTCTGTAATCATCATTTCTCGAGTATACTAAATTGCTTCAAACGTTATTGAAAGCACAATAATTAAGTGTTAATATTTGCACTTGAATCTGATTCAATAGATATCGAAACTAATAATAGCGCTTTTACAAACGAAAGGTTGGATGATGGGTGCGGCGACGACGGCTATTGCTGCCGCATACCTTAACTTTCTTCAGCTATATTGTTGTGTAAACTTAAATCTTATCAGATAGCATCGCACAAGACTTACTCGTATGAAAGGGTTTTGCAAAGGGACGATGCGACCGTGTGCAGGATCTCGGTGGATTTATTGGCTGGCAGCGTTCTGTTCAGGTTCTCCGTGCAGAGCTTTCCCATCTCGCCCTTCTCGTTGAAGACCACAAATCCAGAGGCGTGATAGCGCGCGAGGTGCGGCGTCACGACCTTCGCTTTTGCCAGCTGCCCGACACTAGGCGATAAACTCACTGGAAATGTCACAGATTTTTGTTAGTAACATAAAGACGGATGGATTGATGTGCAAGGTGTCTTACGGCAAGCTCGTTCGTCGCTTCCATCTGGACAATCCCTCCTGCCGTCGCATCTCTTCGACTCTTTGATGCAGGCCCTACCGATGCCGCAGTGGATTTGATCCGGTGGACAGTACGCACACGTCCTTTCATCCGAGGTGTCCTGGCAATCGACAACGCCGTCGCAGATTCGAGGCGATAGTGCTTTTGTTTGCATCTCCTGTACGCAATCTAAAAATTATAATAAGTTAGAATAATTTCGCCAAGAAATATATTACGAGGAATTAATACCTGGTTTAGGTATGCAGCTCGAATCGCTTCCAAACTCCGGGAATCTGTTGCAATCCAAACCCTCCTTCAGCCTGGGCGTCAACCTACTGCCGCATCCTGTCATAAAGTCCCTGCAGTAGCTCCTGCAGGGTAGGAGCATCTCGTCCTCGCGTTTGCCCTTTCTGCAAGCGGGTTGAAGCACGTGACACACAAAGTCGTACGCCAACCTGAAGCATTCCGCGTCAACTAAATCCCTGAAGCTGATCACGTCCTCCTTCAGATCCTTGAAGCTCTCGTGTCCCAAAATATTCGGGTACGTCGTCGTGTTGTAGGTCAACTTGTTGCAATAGTTCAGCTGCAGCGGACTGCATTTTCTCGGAGGCGGCGGCGCCTGAGTCACCGCTTCAGGCACGAAGGACTTTGTGGACGGAGCGACGGTCGTCGATCGCATCTGATGATTCTCTATTACCTCCAAACTCTTGGGGTCGATGGTGATGTTGCGGAAGTAAGCAGACTCGAGGCCAATCTCTTTGGAAATCATTTGGTGAAGATCCTCTGCGTCCACAGACGCGTACATCGGATCTATGTGCACGCTAAAGTGCACAATCAAATCTTTACCTTCCGTTCTAAAGAAAACAAACAAATTACTAAACGATTCAATTTAAAATCAAAAATCTCGTTACCCGTCTAGAGCCAAAATATCGGTGCCGGCGAAACCGTGTCTCAGGTCGCTCCTCCTAAATAATAGATTCAGTCTTTCTTTGTAGTCTCTCGACCTTACTCTAAAATGATCCGTGGACGGATCAGCCAGATCCGCCGTGAAAACGTCCCCATCGACGACTTTGAAGGCGGCCCGGAATATCTGCTCTTCCGGTGGCTGCGACAAGTAATAGGTATCTGCAAGAATAAAACAAAACGATCGAAATTTACAATCTTCATCGCTCCGTTTCGCACAATTAAAACGTTCCTTCATTGGAAACAAGTACTGCAGAATCGTTTACAATCGGATGCACACGAGATGCAAACTTAATTGCAGCAATCGGAATCGAACATTATTATACGATTGAAACGTAATAGGTATAGTTTTAGATCGGTTCATCCGTGCTCCGTTTTTTCTTTTTGTATTCATTACGAGAAAGGAGTGTCAAGGTCCCGCCGTCCGTTTAATATGCGTTTGTCATTTCGAGAAAACATTAACCTACATCGATGTTATAACTGTTAGAGCGAGCAGGTGACACGGATCGTCCGAGCTACATTACAATTGCAATCCATCGTGTAAACATCGTGGACGTGGGAGGAATGAACAAAAAAAAAATATATATAAAAAATGCATTCCTTGTGTATTATTCGATCAAATACGTGGTGCATTTTGTCTTCGCTCAAGACGTGCTTTAATAAACGAGCAATTCGGATTTAAATTGTTAAACAATTTAGTTTCAAGTAAATAAAAACGAAAAACACGAGATGAAACTAAGCAAGTGAAAGTGGCTCAACTCTATTTGCACTCATTATTTTCATTATAATCAATCAAGTTGGCCAAATCGATCAAATTCACTTACAATCAAAAACAAATGAGAGTCAATTGGACGCCGATCATTTAGAGATTCGATTGAAAAAAGAATGAGGGAAGTTGGGACTCACATCCAAAGTAGACGGCAGCGGCGGCGGCCAGCAGGAGCAGCAGGAAGCTGGCGATTATGCAGCAGCCGCACTTGCATTGCGGGCTGAGTTTCCTGCGAGTGAACCGGATGTCCGAGTCCGAAGAGAGGATGGAGCTGGCCGATCGTCTGTACTGTCGCGTTCCGGTGCTCACCGTGCTAATGGACATCTGAAATCAATCAAACGAACAAAATTTAAAAATTAATTCAACGTAGAAGACACAACAAAAAAATAATATAACAATCAAAACGAACCAATTCAAATGTTTCCAATTGCCAACTTAAAATTCCCATCATTTATACCAACTTAAATTATTATTATCATTGATTTGACATGGTAATAAACCATTTTCAAATTGTTTATTGTATGTTGTTCAGTTTATCGATGGAAATGGAAATGGTTCGTCCGGGTCGTTGCACAATCACCGCCGCTCGTTCGAGTTAATTGCATTAGAAATGCAATTTAAACGGGGTCCCCTGCCGGCCATTAAAATGAGCGTCCGGATCGTTCGTTTAGAAAGTTTCGCGTGAAATTCGCAACCGAATCGATTCATTCTACTTACTAGGTAAGAACTGACGCGGAGGAACGAGATGAGAATCGGGGTATAAATCAAAGTGTACCAATTTAGAAAAAAAAACATGTAAAACAATGACGCGCGTCAAAATTTAAAATTAACCGTACCAACTTTTTAACGCTTAATATCACCATTGTCTTTCGACATAATTAAACTTATATAATTTATGAAGCGCTCGCACCACTCGCACGGATTTTCTCCATTCGATTGTTTCAATTGCTTTCGTGCGAAGTTTCAAAGCAATTAGTCTAAAATCGAGATGAGGAAACGACAATGTTCATATAGGAAATCGATTTAATTGGATGGTAATAGTAACATTTGTTTTTCTCAAGTTTCCGGTACAGCTGTTTGATGGATGGAAAATTGATTTATAAAAAACAAAACAAAACAATAACAAAATGCGAGAGTTGCATAAGTCAAGTGAAACGATTTGGAGCAGAGTTTCAAGCTCGGAAATCTCTGCTGACATTTCTCGTTGGGCGCAAAATAGGAACCGGCTCTCCTTGCGCCTTTCCGAACGGGTCACGACTGCATTTCGCACCTCTTTCTCTGCCGATTTCTTCGTGAAATGCATTTAGAGAGAAATCCGAGTGCGCTGCTGTCAAATGTGCCTAATCCGTTGCTAGGTAACTTAAGTAAACTATTGTGGGATGAGCGCGCTTCGCTTGTTATTGCAAATTGCAATTGGTAAATCGACAAAGAAAGGAAGAAAGAAACAGGACAAAACAATTTTCGCACGTGACATTCAAATAGAGTTGACTGTGTACAGAGAAGAGGTGTTCATGGTCACCACGGCACGAGTGATAGTTAATTGTTATAAAAAAATTATTTTTTTTTTGCAAATGCGACAACTTTTTCCATCGTCCATTTGCTAACTGTAATGTTATCCTTCGAACTGATTGGAAAAATCTCACATATCCACACGTAATTAGCATTCAAATAAGAAACAGTTGTGTTTAATTAACGAATTCCAGTTACGCCAACATATCGCACTTTTCTCGCACTACACTTTTACACATATTTTATTCAAATTCTACGCATATCTGCGATTCCATAAACCGTTTCAATCTCATAAACGCGCATTTCTTATTGATAAACAATATTCAAATTTGAACGTAATCGCATAACGTTAATCTGGTTGCAAACCTTTGACATTAAGATGACATTACGTAACACTTTTGTCTTGTAAACCGACAATAACCGTAACGATTATAAAAAAAACTTTCAATAAATATCACAACAAAGATTTATGCAAGAATACTCGCATTTTGCTCGCAACTGTTAATTCATAACATTGAAAATAAACCGTTTAATAAATTATTAAAAGTAATGCAACGAGAATATTCAAATTTGAACTGTCACACGTAATGCTAATCTGGTTGCAAACATTCGATATTAAGTTTTAAATCCGTAACGTAAACTTTAAATCAATATTACAGTTTAAATAAAGAATTTTAATGAGTTTGAGAAACAACGATCAAACTTTCACGTCACATATTAATATAACGTATTGCTATTATATTTATGTTTCGTCCATTTAATACTGTGCGAAACTTTCTATCACAATTCCATCTCCACATTTAATATCCGCACAATCTGCCACTAAAATAAGCGATCTCTAACGTCATTAATACATGAAAAACACTTCTTTTCTACAATTCGAAATTCAATGTTAGATTTTCTTAAACAATTTTAGATACTTTCATCAAAGTTGTTGTTATTATTGTTGTTCATCAAAGTAATGCACACTCATAAACAACAACAACAAAAAATGAATTCGAAAGTAAGTCTCCAAGGCTTCACAAACAACAGTTTGAGACTTAAATAAATCATACACAAACACACACACACACAGAGAGAAACATTCAAAGAAAACCTGATTATCTCTTCTGCATGTCGCACATTTTCTTAACGTCACAACTTACAAAACGAAACGAATTTGCATACAAAACAAACAAAACCAGCGAGAAAAAAAAACTCATTTACCTTGTTAACATTGCATTGGAATACCCGAAATAGCATTGGCTATGAGATTCGAAAACAAAAATAAACAAATTTGTTATAGCAACGTTGTCAGTTCACTTCGAGATTTACCCCATTATAACGTTGACAATTACGGATCGTAAAGGCATGTAAAGAGAAAATTAAAGCAATGCAAATTACTTTAAACGTATACTTAAAGTCAAGGTTGACTAGAGTAAATAGCTAGGATTGTTTTAAAGAGAATAATGGCGAGAAGAAACGTGAATCTTAGATTCTACATTTGAAAGTATTTCAAATTCCGAAAACGTAGCAAAAATCAATTACAATATTTGCTCTAGTTTTTTTGTTTTTTTAATTTTCTGCAACGTAACTGTTTATAATTTGTCCTTCGCGTTTCTTTTTCTCTTCAAATTACCACAAAACACGTTTCTTATAACATTTCTTTTTATGCAATGCAAACATTATTAATTGGCGATTGAAACACATATAAAAGAACGCATCTAGATTTTCGCAACACAAACGCTAGATGGCGTGTTTCCATATACGCAAAAAATAATAATAAATTGCGTAAAAGAAACGCTGGATAAGTGAAGATAAACACGAGAAAAAATAGAAAGAATCGTGATGCAATTTCGATCCTTGTATTACCTTTTAGTTTTTACGTAGCTGCTTCGATTTAATGCAATATTTGAACTAAGATTAAGAAATACTTTAGATAAATATTACATGCAAAACTCCTTTGCACAATTAGCGAATGAAACATCATTTCCTTTTCAATTATCCAAAAAAAAAAATTGCAAATTTTGCAATGAAAAAAAAATGCAGAGGAGGATGCGATTCATGCATCTTGCAAAATCACCTGTCGTAGGTGAAGATTTCAATGCAATTACAAACGGTTTCGGTTGCAATGATCATCATTTCGCTAATTGCACATTTCAGAGCGTCCATGGAAGCGCGAATTAAGGCAAAACGGCGTAGGTGAAGTTTTTTTTCTATTTTGCAACGATTTTTGTCATTCGGTGGGAAGATGATGATGAATTTGAATTCGCAACTGAAGACTACAACAAAATTAATAGTTTTAGCTATAATTAAGATGTGTTGCTTTATAATAAACAGGAAATTATAAATTTGCAATCTGATTTATACGAGAAGAAAGGAAGCGAAAGTCGTTCGTCAATCAGAATAAATATATATATAATTGAAACGTCATTAATTGCGGCCGAGTGTTTAGAAACTGAGGATATAAACTTAGTCCCGGTAATTGCGTACATTTTAACAATCCAAAGAAAATACACACACACAGCAAAAAAGAGAGAATTTCAAGAAAATCAAAGATATTCCTCAAAATCTTAATAACTAATTGACATTTCGGTTGAGATTATCAAGAAATTTAAAAAGTTAGGTTTTCGATGCTGAAAAACGGGAACGAAAAATGTGAAAATCGAAAGCACACACATTCCGAAGTGAAAGATGATAGCAATAACAAAGATCAAGGAATCCCCGAGCGGTCACGATTATCCGAGGGAATGAAGCAACTCTCAACGCAACGAATGCAACAACACCGCATGAAAATATGTTTAAACAGTCAACGAGAAACTTACAGTTTTCTAACGGACTTAATTGAAAAGATAATTCAAAATTATCAACGAAAGAATTTCGCTTCATTTCTCTACTCACAGCTGTACCAACTTATAAGCAATTAATATTTAGAAACTATTAATTATGATTCATTTCTAAATTCACAGCTGTACCAACTTAAATATAATAACAAAGTTTTCTTACTAAACGTAAGAGTTAGTTGCAGTTGGAATTGCGTCAACAACATCAACAACAACAGCAAAAAAGATGATTGAATTTCTTACCCTCGAGTCCCACGAAGATTTCCTGCCATTCTTGTGCTCCATTTGCGATACGGTCATGTTGATGCAACCATGGAAACAAAATCACGATGCGCAATTGTTCGCGGATTTGGTTCGCGGATTGATTACAGAGTGCGCGCAAAAAAAAATAAATTAATCGTCGTTGCTCTCTTCGCAATTGGAAGCTGCTCGCATTGTCGGATCGTCTCTCTGTCTGTCTCTATTGTTCTTGGACGAGAAGATACGGATATTCTCGCATCATTCGCTCGCAGGATTGATGATAGCAATAATTGTGAGTTTTCTCCAGGTGGAAGCAGCAGCAACAATCTCTTTCGCAGCGTGCAATAACTTTCTCCTTGCGTCTCCTTCTTTCTCGCTCGCTCTTCGGCGGTTTCTGGAAGATAAAGAAGGAATTAATGAGAAGATTTTGAATCGTGCACATGTATAAACACACACACGGCAGACACACACGAGAAATAATCGTCGTCTGCTCGTCTGAGTCCGAGCCAAAGTAAGTGGATCATGGTTCTCTTCTTCGGTTTACCGTTACACCCATTGACCGATTTAACTCCATCATCCTGACCTACACAAAAACAAACGATACACGCAGCAGCAGCGACCGAACGTTGTTTCCTTTCCTCGCATCGACAACCGAGAGACTACTAGATCCATTTAAACGCCTGCAAACACACACCGACAAAACAGCAAAAGAACTGTTGCACGACAACAATTCAACTCGACTATGCCATGAAGATAACATTAATTATTTGCTGCAATCCTATCAACAGTTAACCAATCATCACAATAATATGTAAACTAAATAGTTTAAGGCGAACATTTCAAATTTTAAACTAATTAACTTAATATATCCTCATAGCAACAACAAAACAAAATAATTAAATTAAGTTTTTTTTCACTCTCTAATCTTACTATTGCATTGCGCAACTCTATAATTACAATATTGACATTTAACAAACGAATTTGTGCATTATTATTATAATATAAACATGTGTGATTCAGACGTTGAATCACAAATTTCAAGTTCACTTCGATTCTTATTATTATTATCGTTTCTGCGTTATTTTGTAGTTCGTTTACCTCGAGAATTGAATTTCGCAACAGTTTTTCTCGTTCGCTCCGGGTGAAAGCAAAACTGAATTTTCTGTTCGGTAATCGCGTACGCAGATATTTACGAAATTTTCAATCGATTCGCCATTGATTTCGCGACAGATCTGGAAAGTTGCACTTTCTTAACAAACATTTATTATAAACATAATTTCGAACGATCAAAGTTGACCTTAGTTGCAAAAAACAAAAACAAAACAAAAAAAAGTGAATGCGTTAATAAATGAAATGTCATTATAGAATTGCAAAGTTCCATTTGAAATCTCCAATTCGATTCACTTTTACTAACTCTACACGGAAACTCACCTGAAACTGATCGTAACAATCGCGTTCGTTTCAATTCCGTCGATCATTTCACTTGAATAACGTTAGAAAATACTTAATTTTGTTTATAATTAAGCGGAGCGCATTTGAACAGGTACGCTCGTAATTATGACACGGACACCAACTTAATTTGT
>NW_017099414.1:12103-16541 GCF_001412225.1 Nicrophorus vespilloides
TGACATAAACACCAACTTAATTTGTGTTTAGTAATAAACCAAATTGATACCAACTTAAATATAACGTATGTTGTTTATTGGAAACATTTATTGACGAGTTATACCAACTAAAATAATTGAAGTCACTAAATTTAGTTATTTTTTTTCAATTAAAATAATCGGAACCACGTCTGGACGTATCTAAATGCACGTCATATTATCAAACTTTCTACAATTATTACTATGCGTTTGAACAGGTACGCTCGTAATTATGACACGGACACCAACTTAATTTGTTTTTGGTAATAAACCAAAGTATGACATAAACACCAACTTAATTTGTGTTTAGTAATAAACCAAATTGATACCAACTTAAATATAACGTATGTTGTTTATTGAAAACATTTATTGACAAGTTATACCAACTAAAATAATTGAAGTCACTAAATTTAGTTATTTTTTTACAATTAAAATAATTGGAACCACGTCTGACGTATCTAAATGCACGTCATATTATCAAATTTCTACAATTCTTACTAAATCAAAATCATTTCGAATAAATAAATCTCGAAAACAACAATAAACATATTTTTGTGTTTGATAATAAACCAAATTTGTACCAACTTAAATAATTGAAGTCAGTAAATTTAGTTTCTTTTTTTTTTTATTCAATTAATTAATTGGAACCACATCTAAAAGAATGTCATATGAACTTTCTACAATTCATACGAAATTAATATCATGTAAATAAATCACGAGAACAACAATAAAACATTTCTTTCGATTACAGATTGAAAGGAAAGAGAGGCGCGTTTCGTTCGCCGCAACCTTTGTGTTTGTTGCTATTTGTTCGAGTGGTACAGTTACTATAGAAACAGCGAGCAAATGCCATAGTTACCATTCAATTCGCGTTCGAAACTGCGCTCTTTTTTTTTATTATTGTTATTTTTTTCTTTACTTTATTTCCAATTCCAATCGGTCTTTTACAAAACGCAAAAGCGGGATTTGATATTGTTGAGTATGTGAGAATCGTCGGATTTACAGTTTTACCATTTATATGAATCCGCACGAGACATTCCATCATGCATTATTGAAACAAGAGAACCGCATTGAAAATAACTGATCACCATGGAAATTGACAATTCGATGGTTTGATGACAGGTGACGTTTCGTTGATAAACGTCAAAGATTTAATTGTAAGTTGTAAAAGTTAATGAGTTGTAATAAACGTATAAATGCAATTATTCATCGTAATTGGATCTGGCAAGTCGGCGGCGCGTGCCGCTGCGATTACAATTTTATTTGCAAAAGTTTATTCTCTTTTATAGAGCGAACGTTTTCTTTACGATTATTCTAATTAAGTTTTAGTAATTAGTAAAAGGTGGCAGCAATGAGAACATATGTTCGTTACGATATCACGTAGAACGTACGTTTTTTTTGTTTTCGGGAGTCACGGTAGACTTGATTCGATTTACAACCCTCGTTGAATACATTTAACGTCTGATGCGTTTCTTTTTGGGACGTTAAACCCGGGCTGTTCCGCATCGGACGCACGTCTAGAATGCTTTTCCAACAAAACAAAAAAACAAAAATAACGAAATAAAAGAGCGTTGGCCCGATTCGCGCTTGTTATGCTCGTCAACAAACGCTTAACCGTTAAATCTGACGTTCAATATGACATGTCAGTTATCAATGACGTATTGTAAATTGACATAACAAATGACTTAATTCATTGTTTTGACAGTCGAATCTGACACATTAATGATGTATCGTATTATATAGTTTTCAAATCTGACGTTTAATTTGACATATGTCATTAATATTATTTAGTTTAATGATAAATACGATTGTAAATTTCCACAAAACTCGAAATCTAGGTTAAATATGTAAAACGATTCAAACTAGTTTAGATTTAGACGAAATTCTTGGACAAAAAAAGAGTTTGTCTTGTAATAAAAATTAATGGAAATTCGCACTCAAGGAATGTTCGACACGTGAAATTCTTTTGCATTAGAAAAGTGTTAATTTCTTCTTTGTGTATCTTTACTTAAGTATACTCTTTTTTTTTTACAAAAAGTTCATGGAAGCGCTTCAAATTGGAAATAACAAAAAAATATCGAAGATGGCACTTTGTAAACCAGTGTTTTCTATCAGTTGAAAATTACAACAGTGTTTCTTCAAATAACGCAATATTTTAAAAACGAAGAGAGATATTTCTGTTTTCGCGTGCATTTCAAATATTTATATCATGTGCACTTCTTGGGTCTAGTTTCGAATGAGTTAGGTAACGAGATCTCATCAACCTTCGACTGTTGTAAAAGGATACATTTTTTTTTGTTTATGGAGAGGAGAGTTGGTAACAAACAAAAGAAGGGAAAGAAACAAAACACGTAAACAAAACAAAAAAACAATTGCTGATCGGTGATTTGAGAACAAATGATAGATTAATTACAGTGCTTATGATTAATAACCTGCAATTATCGATTGGTATCGAAGAATGCGGTGAATGTTTTATGCGTGTGTAGTTTGAATAGATTGATTTGTAAACTTACAAAGTTTTCTTGATACGTTTTTAACTCCTGTTTTTCACTGCACTTTTGCACCGACGTCGCATGAAAGTTGATGAGGAGAACCGAAAAACTCTTCGGACGCGGAGGTGTGTGTGTGTATATGTTTCGCGGTGCGAGAACGGTTGGAGAATGTCGTCTTTCACGTTTCGCTTCACGAATACGACGACCGACGACGCTCGTTCTCAATCCATTTCTTATTTTTTCTTCTTCTTCTCTCAACTCCCCCTCCCCACACCTTCACTTCTCTTCAGCAACAACACTCGAGTTCTTATTGAGAGTGCGTTTCGTGTCTGATTTGAGATTCACGTAGCCACACACGTCTCTACAATCGTAGCGGGATAAATAACGCTTAAGTTTACGGACGATCGAAGAATTTCAATTGTAACATGTGCAAGAAAACACGCACAACAAATATCGGTTTTTCTTCGATCTTTAGAATGCAGAGGAGTTGCAGTGTAAATCGGAGCGGAGAGAAGAGGAAATAGAAAGGAAAATCTGATTTATTCAAAGAGCAAAGAAACAATGACCCATAATTTAAGCGTATTCCATATTAAAAAATCTCAACTACATCCGAAGAGTGAAGAGATATACACGCTCAAGGTCTTTGTAGTCTTCACAATCCAACTCTAAAGTATAAAGCTACGCACTTAATTGCGTGATTTTTAAGACTTTTTCTTTATCATTCGCGCGAATAAAGACGCGGAAGTTATTGATGATTATTCAATACATTTGTTTATAGATGAATGAGTATTAAATAACGCGTTGGAAATGTTACAGTCTGTTTCACGTTATTTAAACGTTTTTTTAAAGTCGTTCGAATTCGTCATAAAGATTTGCAAATTGCAATCGTATAAACCACATAGAAATATTCAAGTTACGAAAAGAACGAGTTTTCAAAATGCTAAGATGTAGCAGTTAGTGTAGGAATACATAATTTTGCCGACGCAGCCATCTGGCGGTGGTGGCGTAACAATAAGAAACTGTACAACGTCAACTGACTGATTGCACGGTTGATAGATGAGTTGCATACGCTATTATCGAATGCCTTAAAATGCAATAGGAAATCCAATTGGATTCGAAATATGTTTAATTTTTTGAATTGCCTGTGGGATTGTAATAGGAATTGAAAGAATTAATTTGAGAATGTTGAGAAACGCGGCTGTTCCGCATCGGACGCACGTCTAGAATGCTTTTCCAACAAAACAAAAATAATGAAATAAAAGAGCGTTGGCCCGATTCGCGCTTGTTATGCTGTTCAACAAATACTTAACCGTTAAATCTGACGTTCAATATGACATATGTCAGTTATCGATGACGTATTGCAAATTGACGTAACAAATGACTTAATTAATTGTTTTGACAATCGAATCTGGCGGTGGTGGCGTGAAAATGCAAAATTGTACAACGTCAACTGTCATTGCACGGTTGATAGATGAGTTACATACGTTATTATCGAATGCCTTAAAATGCAATAGGAAATCCAATTGGATTGGAAATATGTTTAATTTTCTGAATTGTCTGTGGGATTCTAATAGGAATTGAATGAATTAATTTGAGAATGTCGAGAAACGCGGCTGTTCCGCATCGAACGCACGTCTAGATTGCTTTTCCAACAAATAAAAAAACAAAAATAATGAAATAAAAGAGCGTTGGCCCGATTCGCGCTTGTTATGCTGGTCAACAAATACTTAACCGTTAAATATGACGTTCAATATGACATATGTCAGTTATCGATGACATATTGCAAATTGACGTAACAAATGACTTAATTAATTGTTTCGACAATCGAATCTGACACATTAACACGCTTTTCGGGTTGTCTGCCCCCAGAATTTTTTTCGTGGACGCCTATGGACTGAGTGAAAAGTCAAATATCTTACGTCAATTAT
>NW_017099415.1:0-1820 GCF_001412225.1 Nicrophorus vespilloides
TAATTGAAACTATAGAAAATGTAAGTTAAGAAATGTTGAATATTCAGAAATGTAAACTTAATGAATGATTTTCTTTACCTTTCTTATCAATTGAAGCAATTGAAATCATAGAAAATCAAACGTTTTCATTGAAAATTTCAAATGAAGAAAATTTTAGAAAATAATTGAAACTATAGAAAATTTAAGTTAAGAAATCTTGAATATTCAAAAATGTAAACTTTGTGAACGATTTTCGATACATTTCTTATCAATTGAAGCAATTTAAATCATAGAAAATCAAATGTTTTCATTGAAAATTGCAAATGAAGAAAACTATAAANNNNATTCAAACGTTTTCATGGAAAATTTCAAATGAAGAAAACTGTAAATGTTAGAAAATAATTGAAACTATAGAAAATGTAAGTTAAAAATAGTTGAATATTCAGAAATGTAAACTTTATGAACGATTTTCTATACATTTCTTATCAACTAAAGCAACTTAAATCATAGAAAATAAAACGTTTTTTATTGAAAATTGCAATTGAAGAAAACTATAAATGTTAGGAAATAATTGAAACTATAAAAAATGTAAGTTAAAAAAGTTGAATATTTAGAAATGTAAACTTTATGAACGATTTTCTATCAATTGAAGCAATTTAAATCATAGAAAATCAAATGTTTTCATAGAAAATTTCATATGAAGAAAAATATAAATTTTAGGAAATAATTGAAACTATAGAAAATTTAAGTTAAGAAAAGTTGTATATTTAGAAATGTAAACTTTATGAACGATTTTCTATACATTTTTCATTAATTGAAGCAATTTAAATCATAGAAAATCAAAGGTTTTTATTGAAAATTTCAAATGAAGAAAACTATAAATTTTAGGAAATAATTGAAACTATAGAAAATGTAAGTTAAGAAATGTTGAATATTTAGAAATGTAAACTTTATGAACGATTTTCTATACATTTCTTATCAATTGAAGCAATTTAAATCATAGAAAATGAAACGTTTTCATTGAAAATTTCAAATGAAGAAAATTTTAGGAAATAATTGAAACTGTAGATAATTTAAGTTAAGAAAAGTTGAATATTTAGAAATGTAAACTTTATGAACGATTTTCTATACATTTCTTATCAAGTGAAGCAATTTAAATCATAGAAAATCAAACGTTTTCATTGAAAATTTCAAATGAAGAAAACTATACATTTTAGGAAATAATTGAAACTATAGAAAATTTATGTTAAGAAATGTTGAATATTCAGAAATGTAAACTTTATGAACGATTTTATATACATTTCTCATTAATTGAAGCAATTAAAATCATAGAAAATCAAACGTTTTCATTGAAAGTTTCAAATGAAGAAAACTATAAATGTTAGGAAATAATTGAAACTATAGAAAATGTAAGTTTAGAAATGTTGAATATTCAGAAATGTAAACTTAATGAATGATTTTCTATACATTTCTCATTAATTGAAGCAATTGAAATCATAGAAATTCAAACGTTTTCATTGAAAATTTCAAATGAAGAAAACTATAAATTTTAGGAAATAATTGAAACTATAGAAAATTTAAGTTAAGAAAAGTTGAATATTCAGAAATGTAAACTTTATGAACGATTTTCTATACATTTCTTATCAATTGAAGCAATTTAAATTTAAATTATAGAAAATCAAACGTTTTCATTGAAAATTTCAAATGAAGAAAATTTTAGGAAATAATTGAAACTGTAGATAATTTAAGTTAAGAAATCTTGAATATTTAAAAATGTAAACTTTATGAACGATTTTCTATACATTTCTTATCAATTGAAGCAATTTAAATCATAGAAAATC
>NW_017099416.1:0-2286 GCF_001412225.1 Nicrophorus vespilloides
AGCAGTCTTTTCGGCATTGGCAATCTTCATTTTGAAAAAACTTCGGCAGGAATAATTTTTTCCCGATTGTGTATTCGTATCTTTTCCCTGAATTCCGTTTAATTTTACGAATTTTCTGAATAAAAGTACCACTTCTGTGTTCTCTGAATCCTTCTTTGAAGGTGCTGTTTTGTAAATTCTCATTCTCAATTACTTCCTCTTCCTCTGTTGAAGAACGAACTCCTAAAATTCTCCTTCTTTTTTTAAATCTGTTGTATGATTTTAATTCCTCTTCACTTTCAGAATCAATAAATCTTGTCCTTTCCCATGGGTTTAATAATTTCTTTAAATTAAATATTATTTTTTAAATTTCAATTTAATATCAAAACGTAATTTAAATTACCTTCATCACTGCTTTCAACATTTTTGGTCGCACAATAAAAAGTGGACTTAGGTCACTTTCAAAATTAGGATTTTCAGTATTTATATTATTTTTACATTTTACGTGATATAAAATTTTCAAATGTACTAAGTATATTTCAATACCGATTTATTTTTTTTTTGACAGTTCAGCATACATTATAAATGTCACAAGTGCCAACTTGATAAAAGATGAAAATGGACTTAAGCCACTTTCAAAATAAACGGCTCACATATAATAGTTAGTCTGTGCAGTTTGAAATGTGTAATGTTTAGTGTGTAATAATACATAGAACCATTATCGCAAATAATACAGCCAGCTATATGTATTTATAGCTTTTTGCGTAATTTATAGCCATTTTCGGGTTGAGAAACCGCAGCCTGCTGCTCGGCAGTTTCCTCATGCGATTTCGGGAAAGCTGAAAGTTGCTCAATTCCGTAATGAAGCGTTCCATTGTTTCTGCACTTGGTCGTTTTTGTTGTTGTTGTTGCTGTTGTTATTGCTGCTGCTGCTGTTGTTGTTCGGCTTTATTTATGCTCGTTGGACATTTAAGTTTAATTAGATAATATCTAACAATAAGTGTATGTTTAATAACAGGCTATAAAGCACACCAGTATTACACCAACTAACTGTACACTTGCAGCATACACACATATTGCGAAACTACTTCTTCTTCATCATCATCTTCTTGTTGTTGTTGTTGTTCTCTCTTTGTTCGCGTGTTTTCCACCGGATTTTTTCCCCTAAATAAATTCTTTTATCGGTCGTGCCACGACAATGTAACAATTATTATTATCATCATCATTATTGTCTCGTCCTCGAAGCCGTCCGTCTTTACTGGTTACCGTATATGCTGTGGATCTTTTTGCCTATTCCGCAAGCTCCGGCCGTTTTTTTCCTCTCTTCCTTCGTAACGGGGCACCATTAAATCGCCAATAAAACCGGAGAACGCATAGAATTTAATCACTCGTTCTTGGACCAGAAGACCGGAGATGGATGGACGGACAGACGGATGGATGGAAAGAGAAGAGAAGAGATGAGAATGAGAGAAGGATTCCGCATGGGCAATTTGTAAAAATCACGGCGCGCGCTCAGACGTATACATAGAGAACGCGCGCGCGATCACCACCTGCGGAATCCTCATCGCCGCTTCGTTTTCTTCTTTGAAACCGAGGGGTTTCAATTCTTTCCTCACTCACTCTCTCTCTCTCTAGGAAAATTGTGGGTGTTCCTGTGGGTGGCCTCTTTACATCCACGAAACTCATTAACTGTTTACACATACATTCGTACAACTTCTTTCTCGTTCACCGTCTACACTCGTATGTATCTAAGGTGTAGAAGGAAAGATGCGATAGGAGACTACAACAACAACGACAACAACAAAAAAATAAACGTGGAATGGGTGGAAACTAGCGAGAGAATATTGTTTGTAATTAAAACTGTGATTGATGAATCGCTTTCTTCCTCTTATGACTTTTCGTGTGCGGACGACTCTTAATTCATTTTGACCTTATTACGCGATGAGGAATGAAACACCTTTCAATCATTCTTTCAACGAGTCACGCGAATTTACCTACAAACATTTCAATTTTTTTTTTGTTATATAACTTTCAGTAATAACATATTTCAAAAATAAAAACAAGTGGAAATTAAACAAAATAAATACAGAGATATAATGAGTTTACGAATTACATACCACTTATTTAGAAATAAGTTTAAAATATTTTTTATTTTTAGTTATGTTAAATAAATACATACATTTTTCACTTGTTAATTTATATCTTTTTTAATATAAATTAATTCATATTTAACTTGATTATTCGTGTATTTACTTTTCTTAATTTTAATAATTATTTTTTACATTAAAAATGTCTACAAAATATGGA
>NW_017099417.1:0-6198 GCF_001412225.1 Nicrophorus vespilloides
CGGGTCATTTTGACCCATAAGTAGTACTTGTGTTTCATTTATTTGTATTTACAACTTAATTGGTAATTATGAAATTTATTCAATCTACTTAAGTTTTTTTTAATTATTTATTTTAATAATACTAAATTAACTATGCAATTTTCAGATTTCCTCAAATACAATGCAAGTTCAAATAATAATTTATAGCTTATGTAATTAAAAAAATAAATCAAATTTTAAACTTTCTTTTGTAATAAAAGTAACTACGATTTCAAAAAAAGACCATTTTACTTAATTCTTTAGTCACGCGAATTCAAAAATTAATACTTTAGTTAATATGGTTTCTGCATAAATGTTAGTTAGTGTATTTGCTTGTGAATAAGATAGTCAAAGTGACCCATCTGATATTTGTTTTCATTCGCTTTCTATTGTAATTTAATTGTGGTGTTCGACCTTGTATCTATTATAGTATTTTCTAGTACACTTTTCAGTAGGAGCAAATCAGTCGCGACGTGAGGAATTTATTTTATTGTAGAGTAAATTTCGGGTCAAAGTGACCCGTTTAAAGCAAACACGTTTAATAATCGGGTCATTTTGACCCATAAGTAGTACTTATGTTTCATTTCTTTGTATTTACAACTTAATTAGTGATTATGAAATTTAATTTATAGTTAATTTTATTTTATGTACTTAATTTTTTGTAAATTATGTAATTTTAATAATTCTAAATTAACTATGCAATTTTCAGGTTTCCTCAAATACAATGCAAAAGCAAATAATAATTTATAGCTTGTATAATTAAAAAAATAAATCAAATTTTAAACTTTCTTTTGTAATAAAAGTAACTACAATTTAAAAAAAAAGACCATTTTACTTAATTCTTTAGTTACACGAATTAAAAAATGAATACTTTAGTTAATATGGTTTCTGCATAAATATTAGTTAGTGTATTTGCTTGTGAATAAGATAGTCAAAGTGACCCATCTGATATTTGTTTTCATTCGCTTTCTATTGTAATTTAATTGTGGTGTTCGACTTTGCAGCTATTCTAGTATTTTCTAGTACACTTTTCACTAGGAGCAAAGCAGTCGCGACGTGAGGAATTTATTTTATTGTAGAGTAAATTTCGGGTCAAATTGACCCGTCTAAAGCAAAATAAAAGTAACTACGATTTCAAAAAAGACCATTTTACTTAATTCTTTATTTACACGAATTCAAAAGTTAATACAAAGCAGTCGTGATGCGAGGAATTTATTTTATTGTAGAGTAAATTTCGGATCAAAGTGTTTGCTTTAACACGTTTAATAATCGGGTCATTTTGACCCATAAGTAGTACTTTTGTTTCATTTCTTTGTATTTACAACTTAATTAGTGATTATGAAATTTAACTTATAGTTAATTTTATTTAATCTACTTAAGTTTTTTTTTAATTATTTATTTTAATAATACTAAATTAACTATGCAATTTTCAGGTTTCTTCAAATACAATACAAATGCAAATAATAATTTATAGCTTATATAATTAAAAAATAAATCAAATTTTAAACTTTCTTTTGTAATAAAAGTAACTACGATTTCAAAAAAGACCATTTTACTTAATTCTTTAGTTACACGAATTCAAAAATTAATACAAAGAAGTCGTGATGCGAGGAATTTATTTTATTGTAGAGCAAATTTCGGGTCAAAGTGACCAGTCTAAAGCATACAGGTTTAATAATCGGGTCATTTTGAGCCATAAGTAGTACTTATGTTTCATTTCTTTGTATTTACAACTTAATTAGTGATTATGAAATTTAACTTATAGTTAACTTTAATCAATCTACTTAAGTCTTTTTACTTATTTATTTTAATAATTCTAATTTAACTATGCAATTTTCAGATTTCCTCAAATACAATGCAAGTTCACATAATAATTTATAGCTTGTATAATTAAAAAAATAAATCAAATTTTAAACTTTCTTTTGTAATAAAAGTAACTACAATTTCAAAAAAAAAACCATTTTACTTAATTCTTTAGTTACACGAATTCAAAAATTAATACTTTAGTTAATATGGTTTCTGCATAAATGTTAGTTAGTGTATTTGCTTGTGAATAAGATAGTCAAAGTGACCCATCTGATATTTGTTTTCATTCGCTTTCTATTGTAATTTAATTGTGGTGTTCGACTTTGCATCTATTCCAGTATTTTCTAGTACACTTTTCACTAGGAGCAAAGCAGTCGCGACGCGAGGAATTTATTTTATTGTAGAGTAAATTTCGGGTCAAATTGACCCGTTTAAAGCATACACGTTAAATAATCGGGTCATTTTGACCCATAGATAGTACTTGTGTTTCATTTCTTTGTATTTACAACTTAATTAGTGATTATGAAATTTAACTTATAGTTAACTTTATTCAATCTACTTAAGTTTTTTTTTAATTATTTATTTTAATAATACTAAATTAACTATGCAATTTTCAGGTTTCCTCAAATACAATACAAATACAAATAATAATAAAAAAAATTATATAATTAAAAAAATAAATTAAATTTTAAACTTTCTTTTGTAATAAAAGTAACTACAATTTCAAAAAAAAGAACATTTTACTTAATTCTTTAGTTACACGAATTCAAAAATTAATACTTTACAACTTAATTAGTAATTATGAAATTTATTCAATCTACTTAAGTTTTTTTAATTATTCATTTTAATAATTCTAAATTAACTATGCAATTTTCAGGTTTCCTCAAATACAATACAAATGCAAATAATAATTAAAAAAAATTATATAATTAAAAAAATAAATTAAATTTTAAACTTTCTTTTGTAATAAAAGTAACTACGATAAAAAAAAAGACCATTTTACTTAATTCTTTAGTTTCACGAATTCAAGAATGAATACTTTAGTTAATATGGTTTCTGCATAAATGTTAGTTAGTGTATTTGCTTGTGAATAAGATAACTCGGGTATTTTCAAAAACGGTTTGTGTAGATGGATGTAGTTAGAAAAGAGAGCAGAGACTGTGAGGGGTTCGCGTGATCGAATAAATAACGCGAAGGTAAGTAGATGTATTCTGAATTAATGCGGTGTAAGACAAGCAGTGCGTGGTCTCATTAAAACTGGAAGCTGCCGGTTCGAAACTCGCTTTTAAATAACTTCATTTCAGCAAACACGATTTATGGATCGAACAGCACCCGCAACCATTGTAATTATATTGTTACCATACACACATACAGCGAGCATGCCGCTGCACTGCACTGCACTGCTCCACCATCGTTTTTCCTCCTCTTTCCATCCTCATCGCGCAGAGATTGTGCAGCAAAGCAAATGAGGGAAAAAATCCCGTCCGTCTCGAAGATAGTGCATTGGCTCCGGGATGGAGATTTATAGGAGTCCATTCTTCACTAAACCACGCTCTTATCGCGACCGGAGCATCTCCCAATAACAATTTTATATTTCAATTACGTCAGCGCATCTTGGGGGGGGAAAAAGAAGAGATTGCAGTGGTGGTGGTGGTGGTGGTAAAGGGTCTTAAGATTCTGCTGCAGCAGAAGAAACTAGGTATCTCCGATGTTGGGATAGGATAGGAGATTGTCGCTGGAGTCCGAGAAGACGTCGCTCGGATAATGGGTCTGGTGGGTAATGGTAAAAATACTCTCTCTCTGTCTCTCTCTCAAGCTGAGGCCACGTTGTCGCGCATTATTCATATGACTTATCGCGAACTACTGTTCTCTATCGTGATCACGAATTATTCGAACAAAACAACTGGACAACCTCTGGAACAGATCGAGAGATCGCAATCTCGACTCACCACACATACAACAATAAATAATACGAGGCAAACGGTCAACTTGTTCCACTTCGTGGCAAGGATAACTACGAAAGGACCAAAACAAACAAACAAACAACAAACACACCAAAAAAAAAACACAGACACACGAGAGAGGGAAGCAGGATGAAACGGAAAAAGGAGATGAAGTCCTCACCCATTTATATTGCCAATTAAACCCAATTTGCACGTGGAATTAGAGTTCCAAATTACACGTGCGCACACCTTTTCCTCTGATCATCATTTTTTATTTATTTTTTTTTTAACTTCCTTTTAATTTGAAACTGAAAGAAATTGAATTATTTTAAATTTCAATTTTTTTAAATTATTTCTTTGTAAAGATCATCGCGTTATTAACGTTTTCGCTTTTATTTTTGTTCTTGGTTTGGTTTTTCTTTTTTTCTTTAAGTGAACGAGTCTGCATAATAATCAGAGATGGTTAATTATCGGTTAGGTTGGGCAGTGTTAATTGGTATATGGGAGAGGTATAAAAATGTTTCGCCTCGCTTTTGCTAAACGGATAGGAATTATCCTTGGTTATCTGCGCCGATGCAGCTGGAGAATAATAATAAAGTACGGAGCGGAGATAGGCTTGAGCCGAGTTTGTTATTAGCATCAAAAACCACCTGCGATGTTGCTGGAGACTTTGCTAACAAGGAGCGCGGATGATTAATGCACTACCGTATGCAAATATCCCGTTTCGGGCTTAATTGTTCCCATCCCGTTCTCACACATTTAACAACACCCCAAAAAAAAAGAGAAAGACAATCTTTCTCATCATTTTCTTACAGAAAAAAAAGCAACAACTTTTTAATATTTGTAAAACTTTGTAATTAATTAATATATAATAATAATTCATTAAAAGTTTTATAGTTTTTGAGATAATCTCAACAATATCAAAAATTAAATAAATTTAGAAACTAAATTTTCGTCTACTAAATCTCGTCAACTTGTCAATATTTATATTAAAATATGCGTAAACAAATGTTTATTAACAAGTAATAATTAAAAATGTAATAAGTTTCATTTTTCAATTAATTTATGAAAATTACATTTTTTAGTTTCAAAATTTCAGTTGAATGAAATTGTATTAATTTTGCATTCAAATAAATATATTTGCATTTTCTATCATCATGCCACCATCAACAAAAAAAAGGTCGTTTACAACTTTAATGTGAAAATCAATGTTTATTGGAGACATTTAAAGACAAGAAAAAAAAGTATTATTACTCATAACATATATACTTACGTGTTCATTGCATGGCTCCTTCGCGTATTTACGATCGCATTAAAAATTGCTCCACTCCGCTGCGAAGTTTTTCATTCATTCCGCGGTGATTTATCGGCGATGTTAAGCCAAGTTCATGTCCGACCATGAGGAATCTCGACTGCACAAATACTCCAACTCCAATGAGTTATTGAGCAATAAGACTGTCTTTATTACGTCCCATTTCCTACCGAGGAATTATAAATAAACACTACACGCCTATATAAATATATATATATATACGAGACATTTATACATTTTTCTACTTCTTTTTATTATTATTATTATTAGTCGGGTGGATGCGCCGGGTATAAATCAAAAAATATATATTTTTACAACTCTCAATTTCGTGCAGTGTTTTAGAAAAACTGTAGACTTCGAAGGACGAGGTTTTCGAATTATGCATTAAGATGTAAATTTTCATATGCAAATTGTCGCGTTTCGCAACTTTCGACATAGTCGCTACGTGCATTCAAATCCACGCAGAAAGATGAGTGATGGCACAGCATCCATCACACCTACTTTCTCGCTATTCCTATGATTCTCTTTTTGTATCTTTTTTGATGAAGAACTTCTTCTTTCATATCTGATTGAATACGCATGAATGGAAAACTGTGTTAAAAGCGTGTGCGTGATGATTGAAGATCCCTTCTCCGAAATTTAATTAGCACGTTTATTAACTCGAGATGGAGAAACCGTGATTACAATTATAATTGGGAACGAGATGTATCATTAAAATCTTAAGATTTACTATTTCCAAGTATTACAAAACCACAGCTTCATCTAGATTTTCTTTTTAAATATTCATGATATTATTAAAAATTATTTATGTAGCATTATATTTTAATTAATTATAATTTAAAATAACTTTCATCAGGTTTCGTAATTGTAACTGTGTGTTAATGTAAGGCATATAATAATTAGGTTATATTAAGTACGGTTAAGATATATAAAGTTAGGTTAGGTTTCATTACTGTCATCAACTGTTTATGTAATGAGTCCATCAATAGTTAGGTTACATTAAGTTAGATTAGGGAAGCGTTTTCCAAACTATGAGGCGCGCCTCCCTGGGGAGGTGTGGACTAGTCTAAAGGGAGGCGCGAATATTAGTAGCAGTGAGCAATTTTCCTAATATCTGCT
>NW_017099418.1:0-1885 GCF_001412225.1 Nicrophorus vespilloides
AATCATACTGATCTTAATCACATCTCGTACTTATTAATAAGACTAATTTACAGAATTTCATTAACAAATCAAATAAATCAATGAAAAAACTCCTATTTTAATGGATTTTTTGATAATTTTTCTTAATTAATTTAAAAATTAATATTAATTAATGTAATCTTCAAATTTGAATATATCTTGAAGTTTGAAAAAGTTTTTGATATATAAAAAAAATGTGTTTTTAATATTTTTCTTCAATGATTTTAGTTAGTTGATTATCCTTGTGTTTGTTTATAAGGATAATCAAGGACCATTGTACTTCTAAGGCTTTTCGAGTGGGAGATTTACTTGTGAGTCTATATATAATACAGCAACACCTCGAATCCGCATTCTAAAAACATATTAAACAACATTTTATGTATAAATACTGGGTTTATTTCCGGTGCTACTTTATTACATGAAACATTTATATTGATTTAACTTAAGTTTATAATAAATTTATTTAGTTCCTCGATTAGTCCGATTTCAAACAGTACGGTATATTGGTGTAACCGGACTATACGAGGCATATCAATTTTTAAATTATGTAATTGTTATTAATATTTCTTACAAGAATTCTTTGGTATAATTACGCTATATTCAGGTAATGAAGAATTATGGTTAGTGTAATTAGAGCAAATTTCTATTGAAAGTAATTAATAGCATCCAAATCCCCATAGAATCTCCAGTTCTTATATAAAGTAAATTTCGCTCGTTCTCCTCATATTGTTTGATACTTCATCCCCTGCATCTCTTTCTCCGTATCCCGGTGTTGCACACCTCGGAAGAATAACGCTGCGCATCTAACATTACGGAAACTATTAAAAATGATAAGTAATGAGCACGAGCGACCATCAATTTATCTCTGCCTTTGGGAATTTAATTACAGGATGAAAGGAAGTCAGTAGTTACGTTTTCGTTTTTCTTTTCTAATGAAACAAACCGTACAAAATCGTAATACGATAGGAGGAAGTAGGATGAAAAACATGATTAAAACTCAATTTGCGTGCAATTTATGTTTGTTTTTCAGGACTCGCGAAAACTGAAATATTTCCTCGTGCATATATTTTGTTGTTATATATTTTGAGCGTACAAAAACCCGGTCAATCGCATGATGAAACAGTAATCGCTTCAATAGATGCAACAAGTCTGTTTTTATTTTTGTCCGATCGCTCGAACGCAGCGATTCGAAACAAAATGATGCACGAAAACAATTCGTACGTAACTTTTGTATTTTTTGTAAATAAAATTTATACTACTCATATTTCCTCGTGAAACGAATAACAGTTAAAAATATATCTTTGTTGCAGTCAACAATTTATACACACATACATAAAAGATGGGCGAATATTGAAATTAACAATAGTTAAGCAATATTTTGTACTTGGATTGGTGATTTATTTCCATCATTTGTTGAATGAAATTAAAAATATTAAAGATATCATAATATTTTAGCTCATATGTAATCTACATTAATAAAAATTTCCATTCAATAATTATAAATAATAGATTTGTTTGATGAATTGTGAAACTGTTAAGCGTTTATGTATGAATCCATTTGTAAGGATAGCTTAGCTTCTTATTGAAGCAAGAAATATTTTACATTCTTTGAATCGAAATCATTTGAATTGTCTGTGTGTTGGAAACGCTTGAAAATATAACTGAAATAAGTTTGAATTACAGTTATTTCAATATTTCTTAACATATTTAGTATTTTTTATACATATTTTTTCATTTTCTAACAATAAATATCAAGAATTTCTTGTTCTTATCTATTGTAGTATTCAATGCTTTTGTTATATTTTTGTTTTCCTATATACAAAAGTCCCTTTTGCTGATGTTTATTTGCACGCAATTTTGGCCTTAC
>NW_017099418.1:1898-60689 GCF_001412225.1 Nicrophorus vespilloides
TTGGTGCTGTTTATTTTTACGTAATTTTGGCCTTAATCAATACATGTTCACTATAGCACGGTTTTCTTATATTCTAGCAAGTCCCTTTTAATGCAGTTTGTTTTCACGCAATTTTGAAGTCATTCATTAGTCCGGTTTCAATCAGTGCGGCATATTGGATGAACCAATGAATTCATTTCATTCTTTTCACTGCAAAATTTTGGAACAGATTAAACTTGTTAAGCTAGGTTCCACTGTATTTGGATTATCATTAATAAATAGTTTTATTTGTATCAAATATTCTGTTTGTAAACAATAATCAGAAGTCAGTTTTTTTCATTCACTGCACATTCTCACATAAAATATTACTGTGAGTCATTTATGCGAGAAGCATCTTTGCCGCAAATGTTACATGGAGTTATTTACCGCATCGATCCACATGGAATCGCTTCTCCCGAAAAAATATTGGAATTTATTTACTGGATATACGTATTCTCAGGGATCGGCAATTCGTCCTTTTTCACCCCGACAAAGTATATTGGAAAACCGAGGAAGCATATTCAATTTTACATTCTTTCTTTTTTCTCGTTCGTAATGAAAAGTCAAGTGCAACGATTTATTTCGCATTCATTATTTGTTTGAAACAAGAACAAAAAATAGATATAGGAAAATAATGAATCAAATTCGTATTTTCAATAGTAAAGCACAAAAAACCTATTCAAAATGCAGAATAGGATTGAATAGAATTAAGTATAATGTTTTGTATTCGATTTTAATTAATTATTGTTTATTATAAGAAATATAGATTTTTACAGAATTTTGTATTCACAATGATCAAGATTAGTAAGTTTTAATACAATTATATGTTTAAGTTAATATAACTGTTAATAATACAAATATTTCAACAAACATGTTTAAAAAAGAAGTATGAAACAAATTGTAACAATCTGGAACAGCATAGGTTTTCCACTTATTTTTTTATGTAATTACATAAATTAAGGTAAAAGTTCTTATATTTGTCTATTTTTTTTTTGTAAAATGTATTATGCAAATATTAATTATATATGTGCTAAACTTTCATAAGTTTTCTGGCGTTTGTAACATACTAATATGATTAGCTGAAGATACTTGTTGATTGGGCGAAAGGTCTAAATATTGCGTACATGCCATTAAAAAAAAGCTAATAGAACTGGATTCCCCCTCTATTTCCAGTCTGGCTCGATTACGCAAACACTTCAAAGCTTTCCTCGGCCAAGATGAAAAGCTTTTCGAGCACCTAATATAACTCGTCCTACACTAGACGTCTCTTCCACACCAAGTCTTGTCTTTCCATAAGTTCACATACTCACCTAAACAATATAATTGCATGACTTACAATTAACATATAATTAAAGATATTCATATCCTCAGACAAGTCAAATGTTATATACTCATTAGTAAACTCATTGTTTCTTCTCATTCTCAAAAAGTTAACAAGAAAACAGTTTCTTCGTATAATTATCAGTATAATCTGGATCAATGAATGTAAAAAAAAAGAGTGTTTTACATCATTTTACGTATTATTAAAATATTCTTCAATTTGTAGAATTAAAAAGAAAAATTAAATTTAATAGATTGATTCAAAAAAATAAATTGAAAATTTAACAGTGAAAACTGGAATGTAAAAAAAATGTTTTAATTGTAGAAAAAAAACTCAATTGTTTCAATCAACATCAAAAAGCTATCTCTCAGTGTTTTTTGCATATCAAAATTCTTCAATTGTCGAATAGTTCACTAAATGTTTGAAATAAGCAATATTTGTGTTAAATTTCTTCATAAAATCTGGTTTCATGTTTTATGAAATTGGATGAAATAATATTATTAGTAGTAGTACTTTTTTTGTCAACGTGAAATATTTCTGAAATGACAAAATGTAGAATGGAATAGTTCCCAAAACAAAAAATCTTAAACTACAAGGATATTTCCAAATATACTTTTCTTTATTTTCACCCCAAAAAAATGTAATCCAAAGGGGATTTGCAACCCATGTATAAACCATGAATGAGAAGAAATGACAAACATATCTTCAAATATACCAGAAGAAATGAAATCTCTATCTACGTAGACATAATGCGGTAAAATAAAGCTTTATTTTGCTAACAAATCATTCAATTCTTTGTAGAAAACGTAAATTTGTATATATATTTGTTTCATATTTAGTTTATCGTCTTTTGCATTGAGTTTGATATAATTTAAAATGTTTAATAATTAAACATAAAATATTCAATGATAATTTGAAATGATTACAATTAGTTACCATTCTTATAATAATATATTGCAAAACATATAAGTTTTTGATAATTTTCTAGCAAAATTTTCGATATATATTTGTAAATTTTTAGAATGTATGTAACAAAATATAGAAATAAAATCTTGCATTTAAAAAAAATAATCTATATTCTCATCATTTCATTAAATATACACAAATTAAGTATTTAACTGTTATTTAAAGGGTACATGTTTTGAATTACTTTATTTTTCGTATCTGATACACGTTCATAATAATTTCTAATTAGTTCGGAAATTGGTAACGAAATTAACACCTTCCAAAAACAATTTATTTGCGAAGCGAAGCAAGAATTCACGCAAAGTTGCTTTGCATAAATCAACAAGGAGCGTAAGGAAGCAGCGTCATGTTTTAATAAAGTATAATTACGTAAAATGCGTGGGAGTGTCGAGGAGCAGAAGAAGTACAAATTTAGAAACGGAGTCCTGAAAAACAATTTCCATAAAGATATCCGAATACGAAAAATTATGGGTCTCGATTTCCTTACAGGGTTCTTTAAGATTTAGTTGTCTTATTTCCACTAATTTATGGTTCAATGTTTATGGCTTATTTCGTTCGGATTTACCAAATGTTACAGTGATTTTAATGGAAAAAGAAATGTTTGTTTAACAGTATGTTTGATATACGTGGGGCTTAATGTAAATTGAAATTGTATCCCTCGTGTGATATGTATTCAAGCTAAAAAAACAGAGAGCTTCAGACTAATTAATATTAAACATAATATTTCGTTTGCGCTTTCGACTGTGGTTAAATTCGGGTCATGGTATTTCGAGCTTATTTTTAGTACTTGTATTTCTTGTACAAATTAAAGCACAGCTCAAGGATTAAGAAGACAATCTCCTGGATTTAATTGTGCTTCCACCTATTGAAAGAAAAAACAGAGCAGAGAATACAGAAAATAGAGAATAAGATTTACTTTTTTGACAAGTTGAAAAAAATAAGGTGATTCTTAAGAAGTCGACGCACTCTCGGATGACTTCTTAATGCTCAAATTGTGCTTCCATCTATAAAAGTAAAAAAAAATAGAATTTGCAGAATTTTTGTCTTGAATAATCAACAACCGTGAGAAATCTTCTAACTTCTATAGTTAGAGTAAGTTAGTAGAAGACCATAATGTTTGTCATATCAACGATTTTTTTTCTTAGTTTTCTTAAAGTATAAATTTGTACTAAAGAATTGAGAGCAATATATAAAAACAAAACAGAAAAGATTTCCAAATAGATTTTGCTTGAAAATTCATCAAACATAAGCATAGTCAACAGATTAAGACGATAATCTCTAGGATTAAGACGACAAAGTGATATTTGAGATCATTTTAATCCATACACTCTGCTTTCGCTAATAGAAGATAAACATAATTCCAAATAGTTTCAAGACTTCCCTCCTAACTTATTCATCGTCAAACCAATCATAGGTTTAATTATTTATTAGAAATTGTTAAATTTGTTGTGATATAATAGTTTAGTACAATCTACACTATATATTTGTAATAGTAATGTTAAATGCATTTAATATTATTGTTCCTTGTACTAAATGAACTACTAGGTAAATCATCAAAGCCATCGTTTATTTGTTTACATGTAATATTAATTAATCATTATTAACTTTAACAGTAACATCTATACTAATTCAATTCCACACATTTCTCATGTAAATCTACAAGTTCATCAAATCAATATTTGTGATGACAAAACTGTTAATTAATCGTCCATCTCCATGTCTGTCGCATGACTTTTATAGTACTTGTATTTCTTGTACAAATGAAAGCACAGTTCGAAGATTAAAAATACTACAGAGATCACAACTCCGGAAAGGAAAATGTAGATTGCGGAAGCTACGTGTTCAAATCCGGCGCTCGAGTATCCGTTGAATATTTTGTCCATTTCTGTGCGGCGCAGATTCCTGTTCAAGATGGCATGTATCAATCCGCTTTGCTCCATCCTCGATATCCTGCAAAATACCATCACGAATAAGACGACTTGCTTAATGTCAATTGCAAAACTTATACTCTCGATTGAGTGGCTTCAAAAGACGCGACGATCGTTCATTCAGTACGAATCCTACTCTGTACTTGAGGACGTTTTGCAGCGAAGTGCATGCGAATTGTTTCAACATCCCAACTGTTACCTCGTCAATCAATATCTTCGGACAGAGACCGACCGTGTGTCTCTTCTCGATTTCCTCGAAAATCATCCGGATCGAGTCGACTCTCTTGGATATTTTCTATTAAGAGATCATTATGGATTATATCAGATTTGGAATGTATTTGATACGTACGTAAGGATGAAAGTCGTTTCTGCCGTATAGAACAATGTTAATGTTGTCCATATGGGCCACGTTCAATTCTGTATTATCTTCACCTAGTAGAACTGATGTTATTGCTGCTGCGAAGCCAGTGTATAGTAAATAAGCAGTTAAATATCCCATGAAGAAGATTAAACAACTTCCAAAGTATTTCGGTGTATAACTAAAACCTAAACGACAAATATAAAACAAATATATTTACCAACTTACTATAATACTATATTTTTCAATATATTTAAATAATATTGGAATTATATAATTAGACCCAATTTAGTTGCATAATAAACTAAAAGTCCAGTCTAAAAATCTGGAAATCTTTATTTAAATTATAATAATATTTGAACACATGAACATTAGCAAATTTGAATTTCACTAGGCAGAAAAACTTTTTATTTGTTTGGACAAATACTAATTTGTAAATAAATAATTGGAATGATAAAGTTGTGGTATGCAACTTTAATAGCATAACGAAAAGCCTTTTCCAGCATCATTATATAAATGTATTTGTATCATGTTCTAAAATTACACATTCTTAATTTTTTTTAGTAAAATATTATTAGAATTCGTTTTTATTTAATCATTTAAAAAAATGTTTATAGTATTTCTTTAATTTGATTGTACACATATTAGTATGAATAATACTTTTAATTCAGATAAAATGAAAAAGAGATTACCTTGTTGACAAGCTGCTGCAATTGCCCAAAGAGTAATTTCGACCCAATTCCATTTTCGGGTGTCCCTGTATATTCTGGCATATTGTATGGTCGAAATTCTCAAGCAGAACGCCAAAGCTACAAACATGATTAAGAAACAGAGCCACAACGTTCCGACGAATGTGAGTATGAAGATATCTTTGGTGAAGTGTAAATTGGACGGCTTATACACGAACGCATAACTGAAAACAGTGATTACAATTATCTGTGTACTGTATACTTTCCACCCTTTATATACTCGCTGATAAAAGTACTTCTTAATTCAACGTAACCACTGGGTATAACATTTGGATGACAAGCAATTAAATCCACATTCTGATGGTCGTGCAAATCAATCTCAACAAATTCCGCCCTAAAATATTTTTTTACAATACTAATCAATTTTCAACTGTTTATTAAATATTTAGTTTATGGAAATTAAAACTTTATATACAATAATTGTGAATCTTACTTGAAATTTAATAGTTCTTCTAATGTCTTAACAATATCCGCACTGAAACCACTCAACGTTTCATTGTTCAATGTACAATCGAAATTGCGCTTATCGAGGACTCCAATTTTAAACGTTTCACCTGAAAAATCGACAACGTTTTTCTCACCGAATACGTAGTTAAACTCTATCCATGTAGAATTCGGAATTTGGTAAATTGAAGCTTTCTGTACGCTTCTAGATTCGACGAATCTCCGTATGGATTCCGCGCCGGAAGCCATCGTGAATAGGAGTGAATGAAAAGGAAGACGCGTTGGACATGCATATTTAATGGTGGAAACCATTAACGTAATCAAAGTTAAATACTGTTAAGAGGAGGATTAATAATTCATAACGGATTTGATTAAAATTATTATAGTGTTTATTTAATACGAAAAAAAAAATGGGTTGATTAAACTCAATTGGTTGGACATGATCCAATAGTGATTCCACCTTCAACCATATTGGGAGTGATGGTGTTGACTATGTTATTGACCAGTACGTTTCTGATGCATCCTACGTAAGGGATGCGCACTGTTAATCCCTTGGCTTTATTGATCAGTCGATGACCACCGAGGAAGAGATATCCTCCGGTATCGGTTGATGCTGACTTGTGGTCGCCTATACCCGGCGATGAATAAACTCCGTTCACGGCCAAAGTTACCACACTCTTCGATTTCACGGCTGCAATTAGAAAAGAACGATAAACACTGCATTGGTATTTGCGAAATTCATTAAGTACCTTGGATACTATGCCAATGTCCATCGCAGAATAGATGCGATTCAGTTGGCTGGTATCTAGTTATGATGGGTCCTTTGCCGTTGTCCACGGTTAATCGCAAAGCACCTTCGTCCAGCTCAAGCACGAAGTAATCGCGTCTGCCGTGCACGGCCATAATTAAACCGGAAAGGTTGCGCGGTTTGATGTCCATCTTGACATCCAACTCCGTTCCGACCTTGAATCTTTCCTTCAACTTTACATAACCACCTCTCGAGCTGAAGAACACGCCCTGCTCGACGTTATCTGAGCAAGGAATGACACCGTGCGAGTCTGGATTCTCCATCGCTTTGTTGTTCATCTGGAAGTTTCTGATGCAACCGACGAATGGATCGGACATGTTCAAGTTGCCCATCACGCTGTTTAAATCTTTAGGAGCGACACCGCCGAGATAGTAAGGCGGGAACAGCTCCATCTTTGTTGCGTGTCCAGGTGCCTTGCCCTCGACCACATGCTCATTGTCGATGACCAGTTTTCCATTCAAACCTTCTCTACTGATCATCACTTCGTGCCACACGTTATCATTCCACTTCACCTTCGAAACTATCTTAGCTGGTCCTGTGCCGATATTGAAAGTATAGTGCAGCTATAGACAAAGAAAAAATACTTAGTCTTTTGTATAATTGAAATTATTATAACAATATTTACCTCGCCGTCAAGCATAAATAGAGAAACGAAATTGTGGTGGGCATTATCAGCCACGTAGAAAATAATACCGTTCTTGGACAACGTTTTGAACTCCAAATTAAAGTCAAATTGTTTCCTGTACTTGCCGCGTGCTGTGTTGTACTCCAAGCGACTGTCCTTTTCAGTACCTAAATTAAAAGAAAAAAACAATTAAAAAAAGATGCAAACTTATTTCGGTTCGTATATAATACCATATCTGTAAGATCCTGAAAGGTGATCATCGTAGATAATTTTCGGATCTATTGGCAATGCGCAGGCGGATGGTGTCTCCGTGGTAACCGTGGGCCTCGGCCTTGGCGTCGGCCAAGGTGTTGTCGTCTGCGGTATTAAATCATCTTCCAATTCTTCTTCTGGTTTTGGCAAGTCTTCTTCTTCGCTACCCCCGGTGTCAATTCCTCCGTCTCCGCGTTTTGGAATATCCGATTCATTATAAGAATCTATGTGCTCGAGGGCTTCAGTCGTTGTATGCACATCGAAGTCTTCGAGCGGAGGAAGAACCGGCACTATGTGAATGTCCGAATCGCTTCCGATTTCCTTGTCCAAAATGCATTTGCCCAATTGCTCTCCGTACTTTTCTGTCAAGTTCGCAAAGTTTATGATCTTTCCGTTTATCGTTGCGTCGCCGATGCAACCTGCGAATGGTTCTACTCCCGTGACGATACTAGAGCCCAAATATCTTGGTAATCCACCGAAGAAGACGTCGCCGTACTGTATATTCAGAGGAGTTGGTGGACTGTCGGTCATTTTGTATCCGTAATCATCGAAATCTAATTTCAATGCTTCATTGTTGTGCCTGATACTGACTACATGCCACTCGTTATCGTTGAAGTTGTTTTCATTGGAAATTAGTTCAATATTCTGACTGACTAATTTCAGACGGCCATCTTGCAGCGCTAAGTACATCACCGAGTCGTGATTACGATCGGTCACGTAGAATATCATGCCGTTCTTGGCTTTGGTCTTGAACTTCAAGTTCATTCTGAAATCGTTCGATGAAGAAATGTTCGAGTTTTTGACGAAACCTCCTATGTTCGGATGGAAAGATACCAATCTGCTGAACTTCTCTGGGCAACCCGGTGTTACACCGTATGCCTTTATGTTATCTGTAAGATCAACTGGATGTCTCATAATGATGACATTGTCCATGCAACCATCGAAATCAATGTTCGTAACTTCCTTGATATTATGCATCTGCGGATATCCACCAAAGAATACTGTATCGTGGTGTTCCAATGTGTTTCCGAATATCGGAGGGCTATTGTCTACGACGTCTATACCGTCTACAACGAAGCGTCCCTTGGCACCATCTCTGCTAGCTTCGATAGTGTGCCAAATGCCGTCATTGAAAGCACTAGAAGTATGCCAAATCTTGGTACCGCTTCCCAGATTATACTTGTACAAGATTTTTCCATTTCTCAGCTCCAATGAGATGAACGTTTTCTCATTGCCATACAAGAACATAAGACCTTCGCTGGCGAAAGTCTTAAATTTCAATTGAACAGTGGATCTGCCTCTCAATTGATAACTCCTTGAATTAACAATGGCATATCCATTTCCATTAAATCTGCAGCCGGTGCTGTGGACCGCCTTCAATTTGTCCCTCTCTTGCGCGCCTTGGTTATTATCGTAACCCTTGTTGAAATTCCATAGTGAAACTGGAGTCTCTCCAATGACTAGGCCTTCGACCTCACCCTCGAACGAATTCTGCATGACCTTATCCTGCATTTTAAACTCTAGAGGATAGCTACCAACGAATATCTTGGAATAGTTCTTATCCAAGTTGAAGATTGAATACGGTCCTTCCAGCTGCTGATCGGCCACAGTCTCTTTGATTTTTCCATTTAATTCTTCTTTAATTGTCAACTTGGCATTTAATCCGGTGCGGTCAATAATGAATTGATACCAGTTGTTATCAGAAACATACTTATCGTTGATAATTCTCTCTGCATCGTTGCCCAGATCAAGAGTCAGGACTGGATAACCGTTTTCAATTTCCAGAGCCATATAGTCATCAGATTTAGTTCTTCTCAAGTTGGTGCCTTTGCCATTTCCAACGTACAGCAATAAACCATTTGGTTTTTCTGTGCGGAAGTATCCGGAGATTTGAGTGGAAGTGCTCAGATCCCCTAAATTATCAGGATTGCGTAACTCCAGCGTGGTACTCGGGTTAAATTTAACGCCGACTTCAATTCTGTTCGCAATGTCTCTTGCCAAAGCAATCTGTTCATTCAGCTTGTTGATCTTGGATTCGATGTCGCCGGTTAGCTTTGAATGAGATTGCATGGAAGGTAAGTCCCGTATCGATTTTACAATCTCCGGCAACTTCTCGTCCAACGTTTCCAATTGCTTAATTACTTGCAGCCTATCCCTAGATGCATCGTATAGTTTAATTGGGAGCTGCTTAGAAGATACAGACAAGTTTCCAATCCCTTGGAAGCCTGTGTTCAACTCCTGCAGTGTCTCTGCAGTTTTCGTATCGGCTTCCTCGGCGTTCTCCTTTGCTGCCAATAGGATGTCATCGACTGGATTTATTTGGAAGTTTTCGAGTTTTTTAATGAGATTCTTCAATTGCTCATCGTTCCTATCGCTCAACGCCCTGATAGGTCTCGATTTGTTCTTGATATCTTCGATGTTTGGAATCAATTCTTTGATGTTCTTAGATGCATCGTGAGCATCGTCTAGTAAGGTACTTGATTTTTCATCGGACTCTAAAGTTTCCATTTCGATGTTCTGCAAAAGAATTACAGTATCGTCGACTTGCTCTTTGCTAGATTCTGCCGCACTTCTTGCTGCGTCGATGGCTTTGTTAATTTCGTTGTACGCGGTGGCCGCTTTCACAGCATTCTCCGAAGAAGTTCTTGTTTCACGCAACATATTATCCAAAGCTTGAGCCCTATCGCTCAGCTCATTTGCATGCTTCATTACTTGCGGTTCCAAGACCCTGACCTTATCCAGAGTCAGCATACTTGTTTCCAAAGTCATGTTCAGTTCTACATTCAAGTCGTTAATTTCGTCGATACCAGTATGTACATCATCATATTGATATTTCGTGGCATTCAACAACTTGCTGGCGTTATTTATATAGTTTCTACTTTCAATCAAATTCTTTTCAGTTTCTTCTGTTTGCATCTTAATATTATCCAATTTCTTCTTCAAACGATCCATTCTGAAAGTAAAAAATCAATAGAAATAAATCCCCAAAATAAAAAAGATCAACTGTTACAACCATTGATCTTTCCACCATTAAATAAGTATTATTATTGTTGTTTTAAAGTAATTATCAAAATATGTTTTAAATTACATTTAATCGCCCAGTTTTTATCAAGTTTCCAGTTTATCGCTGTACTCTTGATAACTGTTTGACTCGACACAAAAAGATAAACTATTTAACGTTACTATCAAGTTTAAAAATAGTTTTCATATAAGTCTGTCTCCTCATAGCGCACGAGTTGTTAAACTTTATACTTATAAGTGAAACTTTTCAAATAAAGCGCGCATAATTATTGATGGTACAATTATAGTCGATACTGCAGATTCTACATTTACCGGTTATACCTGAGTATGACATCAAGTGTCATGGGGGAATTATCATAGAATTTGAGGTTATAATTAGTTTTCTGGGGGCCCCGTACGTAACAACAGTTTTAAGTTATTTAAGTTTGTGTTATGTTGCCGACGACGGGATATTTTAAAGATATCGATTGTCCATATTATGATTCCGTGTGTGGACGGCCCTATTGCCATTTCCGGCACCGGAAAAAGAACGAACAGGAAACGGCGAATAAGCAAACCGCAAAAGCAAGTAGTCAGGTGCCTACATACAAACCAACACCAAAAAGTGAATTGGCAAATTCCACTAAAAGCCATATACCCATTAGCTATGTACCAGATCTGGTGGTGAGATCTGACAGACCATTCAGGCCTGTACGTTCCTTTTCCATTGAAAAACCTACATATAAACCAACCCCACTGAGTGTTTTAGCAACAACAAATACTACAACCAGCCTCTGTGACTATAACCCCCCCGATAGTGACAAAGATGAAGATAATAAGGCTGAAGATGAAGCAAACATAGACAAGCCTGTTGATACAGTCCCAGAATCATTGCCTGAACACAAAGAAACTACTAGTTCAGAGAAAAGCAATGACACTTGTGATAATGAGAAAGTTAATGTGGATGATAAGGAAAAAGTAAAGTGCGATCAAACAGAGAAGAGAAGTGAGAAAAAGAAAAATGAGGAGAGCCACAGGAAAGATAAGTATGGTCGAAGCAGTAGTAGTCACAGCAAAAGTAAACATCGGGACAAAGAGAAAAGTAGCAGTTCAAGTAGTAGCAGTAGTAAAGATAAGAAAAAGGAAAAAGAAGACAGCAAGAAAGAACACAGAAGACACAGTGATGATAAAAAACACAAAAGCAAACATAGAGAAAAGGATGATAAAAAATCTGACAAAGAAAAGAAAAGAAGTAGAGATGATGACAATAAAAAGAATAAAGATAGTAAACACAGGGAAAAGCATAGCAATAAAAAGGAAGTAGTATTTGAAAAGAAAAAAGAAACTGAAACTGTTTTTGAAGACCTGCCAGATGATGATTATGACGACGATTTGTCAATTGAAGCAGAGTGTTTAAGAATATTTACAGAATACAAGCCTACCCAGCCCGAAATATTTCCGGAGTCTTCAAAGCCCATCGCTAAGGATGAAACAGAATACGAACCGTACATTCCGACGTCGAAAAAACGAATTGCTTATGGTAATGCAGAGCAATCGACTTCCACGAGACCAACACATAGACCCAAAAATATTGCGAATGCAGCAAACGTTATGGCTAACCGTTTCAAAATGGCAAGACAATCTCAGGCTAATAATGAACAAAATAACATTATTAATGAAATGAAAACCACTGCATTGAGGCGACCCATGGAAACTGCAGCGAAGGATGCACCGCCAAAGAAAATTGCAAAAATTGAACCAACTCCGGAATCTAATGGACAATGTTTGATCGATGATATTTTATCGGGAAAATCAACTGCATCGAAGCCAAGGAGGATTGCTCCAGTACAAAATGTAATGTCCATACAAAGAGCGAAAGCTAAATTGGATGAAATTGCAAAGCAGAAGGCTGTCGCATCGTTTAAAACGGTATCGCATACAATTGGTAAAGGCTCAAAGAGAGTAGCGCATGTACCGGAAGCTTCGCTTAATGATTTACCTGATGTTATACATGCAGACCGCTCTAAATTGCCAGTAAACGTACGTTCAAGATATTTAACAATGTTTGGGGAAGAATGTGTTAAATTATATGTATCAAAAGAGGACGCCTATCAAAGAGCGTTAAATGAAGAACTGAAATGCTATGAGCGGTGTTCCACTCTGGCGACATATAGAAATTCGGCAATGTTGTCAGTAAATAGGGTAAAGAAGGAGCTGCAGGAAAGAGATAAAAATGGTCTAGGACCAATACAAAGTGACGAATCAAGCAATAAAGAAGAGGATGGGCCCATGCATGGTAGACGATTCTATCAGAGCATAACTCCTTTTATATTGACTGAAGAAGATTTAACTCTTCATGGGTATCCAAGAGAAGGTGATATACCAGGAAACGCTGTGATCAACAAAGAGCAGAAATCTAGTGCCTACGATAATATAGGAGAAAACGAGAGAGTGTGTTGTAGATGTCATAAATTATATTTTATTGATGACGATGGTTTCCCAGTTACTGAAGAAGAGTGCAATTACCATCCATTGAGAAAACGAACATTACGCGGAGAGCGAAAATATTTGTGTTGCAAAAGCACGGATGATATTGGATGCATGATATCCAATACTCACGTAAGTGAAGCTTCTACGGACAGAGAACTGGAAGGCTACCAATCCACAATGCAGCCAGATAGCGAAAACGACCCCAGAAGCATCGGGGTTTATGCATTGGATTGCGAGATGTGCTACACCACCAAAGGACTCGAATTGACGAGAGTGACGATTGTCGATACGCATTTACGTACCGTCTACGAATCATTTGTGAAGCCGCTGAATCCGATCATCGATTATAATACTCGCTTTTCTGGAATAACCAAGGATCAGATGGACAAGACCAGTACCAGTATCTTGCAGGTTCAAGCCAATATTTTGCATCTGTGCAATTCAAAAACCATCCTCATCGGACATTCTCTGGAATCGGATATGAAGGCGTTGAAGATAATACACAGCACCATCATCGATACGTCCGTCATGTTTCCGCACAAATTCGGCCTTCCTCATAAAAGAGCGCTTCGCGTTTTGGCCAGTGAATATTTAAAGAAAATTATACAGAACGACGTCGGAGGCCACGACAGTGCAGAGGATGCACTTTCTTGCATGGAATTACTCATTTGGCGAGTGAAGGAGGACGCCAAACTGAAGGGCATCAAAGTATAATACTTATGTGTATTAATAATTAATACTTTATGTTAACTTAAATTATTTTACTGTGTAAAGAACAAATAAAATAAATATTATTTTTAATAGTAACTTTTGTATGATCATTTCAACTAACAGAACAGAAGATTCATAATCAATTTACCCCCATTGAACTTTGTTCTTTAATTTTAAAACATAAAAATCGTTTATTGAATTCTAGTTTGTTGTTCCTGTAAAGCACTAATTATCTGTGAAAGTTCACTTGTCCAGTAATTAACATTAGCTAAAAGATTGTTACTCTCTTTCGTTATTTTATGATAACAACGTTATACTTAAATAAGGCAACCATATTTTATAATATTTAATTGATCGTCTGTTTAATAATTATTATAAATATACTTTAATATGTCGTATTAATGTGAAATACTTTACCTTTACCTAATGAATAAACATTACAAATTTCTGATTTTTAAATACTCAAATAACTCCGCTTATTTAAAAAAAAATTGAAAATCAAACACTCTTGAATCTAGTTATAATAATTTAATTAATTATAAAATTTTGATTAATACATTTGTTATTTATTGAAAATCAATGCTTATATTGTTCATAATTCATGTAATTAACTTTCATAAAAAGTAATTTACTAAAAACCGAGATATTTTATTCTCGTCGAAATTCATTTATCCCAAGTTGAAATTTATAGATCCCTTATATTTTTCTTTTATGCATCTATAGCAATAATGATAAAATCGAAAACCGATTTGAATAAAATTTTGAAGAATTATAAACTTTTGTGTTGGACGAAACAAATTGGAATTAAATAGTTTTAAAAAAAGCTTACCCATTTTTGTCGTATAATTCTTTGGCTTCTTTGGATTTGGCAAGTGAATATTGGGTTTGATTGGCCAAGTCATCCAACTGCATGTTAAATGTCTTCAACGCATCCTTAACATCCATAATATCATCGTTTACAACGTCCACAGGTTCCTTGTAGTTCTCCAATCTTTTCAGCAGATCCAATACATCGTTCAATTTATCGCTGGCTACCTCCTCTTTCTTAGATAAATTGTATGACTTAATTGTGTTCATTATTTCCTCAGCTTTCTCCAATGCCGTGTCAATTTTAGGTCCTAGAAGAACAAAAAAAAACGTAAATAACATTTAATTTCTTTGAAATTCCCAATGCACGTACCTTCGTGGTTATCCAAGTTATTAGCAAGATCATTGATATCGGCGATGGTATTTTGAACATTGTCCAACTCCATCTCGGCCTTTTCAAACATCTCCAAGCTCCTGGCCGCTATATCTCCGGCCTCCTTTGCTAATTCGTAGCTATTATCCAGAGAGTATGTAACTTTTCTATTCATATTGTTAGAGTCTTGCTCCATGCTTTCAAGCTCTTTAAGAATTGGCTTCAAATTGATTTGGTCGGGACTGAGCTGCAAAACCTTTGGCTTCAATTCATTGATGGTATCGTTGATGTGAACCAATTTGCGAGCCGTGAAGTAACCAGATTGTGCCGTCTACAATATAATTCATTACTTGTCGTTTAATGCTAATCATTATAACGCTCTTACATTAAACTCGTCGAGTATTGGGTCGATGTCGTTTCCTAATTCATCCGTAAAATTGAGCAAGTCATGAATGCAACTGTCGCAACCGAAACAACCATAATTTTGAACAAATGTCCAACGATAAGGACACTTGTCGCATTTATCTCCAATCACACCCGGTAGACATTCGCACTGCCCAGTTTCCGCATTACAACCGAAACCCAAAGAATATTCATTTTTGCATCCGCAAGCTATAAATAATTAAATATTTTTAGTGATTTAAACAGGTGGTCTTAATGTAAATCTTACAGACGCATCCCTCCGATGTGTAATTCCAAAAGCCTGATTCACACTTATCGCACATCCTTCCAGTAACGCCTGGTTTACAACTGCATTGTCCTGAGGTATCGTCGCATTGGGAACTCTTGGAAGCCTCGAAACAGTTGCAACTATCGCATCCTTCGCCATTCTGGAAGCCATAATGGTTCACCTCGCATCTATCACATTTCTCTCCAACAACATTCTTTTTGCAAATGCAAGTGCCAGAGTCATTATCGCACTTTTCGTATCCATCTTCGTGACAGATGCAATCTGAAATTGTACAAGAAAAAAATAATTACAAATAATTTGCAAATAATTATTTAATCCAAAAACTTACTCTGGCAATTCTTTAGAGTTACTGCATCACCAAAGAATCCGGGAGCACAGTACCGGCAAGCCTCACCAAAAGTGTTATTCAAACATTTTAGACATTCCCCAGTCACAGTGTCGCAAGATCCAAGCTCGAAATTAATGTTACCAGAACATTCGCACTTCTTGCAGTAATCGCCTGAGAATTATAAATCAATAGTAACAAATAAAAAAATAGTGGTAAAAAATGAAAATTACCTGCAACTTCTGGACGTCCGTAATAACCTGGAGCACACGACTGGCATCTAGCGCCGTTGTAGCCGTCTCTGCACTCGCAGCTAATTTTCTCGCCGTCGGGGGTGACTTCGCATCCGGTGGCAAAACTGAAGTACAGCACATAATTAGTTTATAAAAGAGTTTCGTTTAATAAAGAAAAGATCTTACTTATTACTCGCTATGGGCAATGGACAGGCGCAAATCAAACAATCCCTAGGTGTACCATGAAGGGCATTGCCGTAGTAACCAACTTCGCACATTTCACAGTGATCACCATAGGTGTTATGACTACAATTCTGCAAAATAAATACCGTTAGATAAGACCAAAAACACCTGTAAACATGAAATAAATACCAAGCATATTCCAGTGTTGACGTCACATTCGTCGGCGTGTCCGTTGCAATTGCATGGCACACAATATTCGCCCTTGCGATAGTTACCCGGTGCGCATTCTTCGCAGGAGAAACCTTGGTAGTTTATTGGACAGTCGCAATCTTCTACGGAGCTAGCGATGTCGAAGAATCCACTGGCGTTGATACTTTTTACGGCATTGTCCAAGTAAACATTTTCAAGTCTAAAATATAACATAATTTAGCAATTACTAAAGTAAATCTTTTAAACAGGTGCTCACTTTGATGTTTCCGTGATACTCCAGTATGTTGCGCGTATGTAGATTCCTTTAACCTCTTTGAGTATCATCATCAAATCCTCTCGTTTTGCAGGAACCCCGTTAGGTAATTGGAAGTTGCTTTCGACAATTTCTAACAAGTTTACATATTTTTGCTCGACCGGTGGTTGTTCGTATCCGTTATGCACAAGGTAGTTATTGGCGCCTTCTAGAATAATGTCGGGTCTCATTGTTGCCTTTCCTGAAAGAACGAAATATTGATGAAATTCAGAAGCTGCTATATAAGGCCAATTTGTCAAACTTACCTAAATCTCCTATGGTATAGGAAATAGTGTAATTCAGATAACCACCGTAACTGGTAAGTTGTTTCCCTAAATATACGTCGGGCGCTGAGAAATAAACTGTTTTGTCGCTCATGAACTCATCGGCCAAATCAATGGTAACGGAGTTCTCTTCCTTGTACATTTCGATGTTGATGTTCTCAATATGCAAGGACTCGTCGTTTACAATGACCTCGGAGACACTCCAGTTGTCCATTTCGTGGATATTGTATCTGAGCAGATTTGAACTTGAGCATCTCTCCGTCTTGCCGAAACAGAAACATTCCCTGCAGCCATCTTCGTTGTACTCTTGCAGATCAAACGTGCCATCCTTGCAAATATCGCATGCCGCACCGATCACGAACTTCTTACAGAAACATTCAGCAGACTCTTGGTCGCAAATATCCTCGGTCGTACCTTGCAACAGACAGTCGCACTGCGAGCAATGCGGGAAAGCGTAATAACCAGCCATGCAAGAGTCGCATTTACGTCCAACAATGTTGTCTTTGCAACTAAGAAGATGAATAAAGATAGATAGATAAATATAGAGATTAAATAACATAACAAAGAGAGTAAAGCTGCGCTAGGAATTGAATGACTTACGGGCAGTTGCCTTTGTTGATGTCGCACTGCAAACTATCCACGCCCAAAGGATTGCATTTGCACTCTTGGCATCCACTGAATGAATCATAACCGTATGTGTGCACATCGCACTCGTTGCACATCTTTCCCACAACATTTGGTGGACAGATGCAGTCTCCGGTGTTAGGATCGCAGGTGGAGGTACTCGAGCAATTGCACGGTTTGCAATCGGGGAATCCATAGAATCCGGTTTGGCAAATAGAACACTGTCTTCCGATAACATTGGGTTTACATTGGCATTGACCGCCGAATGTATCGCATTCGAAACTTAACGAACCGTCGTAGTCGCACTGACAATTTAACGCGCCGTTATTGTAGCCCGACGTGATAGAAAATACAGAATCTCTGCAAAAGCCTTTAGCTTCCACGTCGATGTCGAAATGATTTTTGCCGCAATTTTTAATGAACTCTCCGGTTCGATCCAACGCTTCCTCTTCCAAAATGCGATCGTTGTAAAAGTCGTGTGGCACGACCAGAAGGTAATTCAGGTAAACTTCTTTGCCCTTAGGGACCTGAAAAGTAACAATTATAATTAAAGTGTTTAATTCACTTTGGAAATATACAAACCTTTAATGTTATCATAAAGTTTTCTGTTAGAGAAATCTTCGTATTCCCATCTTTTTGGACGACTAACGCCCTGCATCCTGATGTTGATGGACAATGTTTGACTGGCAATTTTCCTACGTAGAACATTCCGTTTTGCACCAATATATCAATATCGTATTCTGAAACATTTATTCGTTGATTAATTGATTGTCTACCATTTTCTTTTAACAGTAAACTTACCTGCAAACTCAGGTTGATGATAATGTACGATAAAGGAATAAAAACCGGGTGATGGTACTTTTGACCTCACATCGATAACTTTATCGTCGTGATTCATGTACACGTAGGTGGTGTTGGCAATGGAAACGGTCATTTTTTCTTTGCCATCGTGGACAATAGCTTCCTTTTTGAATATAATTTTTTTCGATTCTTGCGGATCGATGAAGGAGGATTGTGTGCATTCGCCATCCTTCATAATGCAAACTGAACTGGGTTTGATAAAGTCCAAAGACCATTCTTCGTAGGACAATACAACGATAGATTGAATACCGACGTTCGTGTTTTCTCCATGCAACCGTATGTGAATCAAATTGTCGTCTACATTGTAGACGCCAACAACGCCGGAATCTTTAACAACCACCTGTCTGCAAATAAAACTGTACGGGCAGTTGTACATCTCGACGCGATCCCCATTGTAGTCACGGACATCATTGTTGTTCAACACCTTCACGCCTACCGTATAACTGCTTTCGTCGCCTTGTCGTGTAATGTAATTCACCAATACGACATATTTTCCGGGCTTAGCAACCGTAATGTTATAGTCGATTGTGTTCTGATTCTCGTTCAGCATTGGTAAAGAGTCTTTCAGGTTGAGATGATTCAAGTGGTTGAAGTTGTCATAGTATTCGGTTAGCATGGAGAAGGCTCCTCCCCCGATATCAATGTAACCACCAAGACCAAGGTTGTAATGATAGTTATTGGTGTTAGGGTAACTATACATTCTGCACAGGTCTTCGTTGTCGATAGTACAAGGAGTAAGCACTTTCTGATTCAATATCCTTGCCATGTAATATTCCTCCGGTAATAAAACGAAGTAATCGATCAGCAGGTCTTTGTTAATGGTGATGCTGACATTCCATTTACCGGTATCCATCACGAAGAGATTTGGAATATTGCCCATGGAAACTGTTTCGAAGCTCGGTTGCTCGCTGCTCTTGAAGATGACGGAATGCTTTTGCTCCGCGTTTTGCGGATTATCAGGAATGATCTTTATGGTCCCAGTGACCGCCTCTGCGTGTTTATTCACGTAACGAATTACCATACGGTACAAAGACGGCTTGTAGATATTGATTTCCAAGATTACTTCTCTCTGCATAAAAAATGCATAATTAATTATATGGATATGATGTGGTTGATGCAATAATTACTTGTAACGGTGAGAAAACAGCGTAGCCTTTCCAGGAGTAACCTGGGAACTCTGTTTCATTGTAGTAGTATCGAACATTTGTCAAATCCGGGTTCGTTCCGTCTTCTACTTCGAATTGGTACTGGTAGAGTGTTGGGAAGTAATGGGCCTGGATGGGTTCGTTGCAAGTTCTACCGGTGATTCTCGGTTGGCAGTGACATTGGCCTTGAGACTTCTCGCAAACTGGACCGACCGAACCTCCGACATCGCATTGACAATCTAGAAGGAAACAAACAAGATGATGACTATTTCTTACATCAATTGGATGTATTCATAGTTTACCTGTGCATCCAAACAGATTGTCCTTCCTGAGATTGTAGGTGCCATCATCGCATTCGGAGCAACCTCTAGCAACGACAGAAGGTTTGCACATGCATTGACCGTCGTCGCGATCGCATACTGCTATTCCACCTAGGATTCCGGGTTCGTGGCATTTACATTCAACACATCCTTCGGGATTCATGGTGTTCAAGTTCCAATAGAGGGGTTTACATTTGTCGCAGATTCTGCCTTCAACGCGATCTTTGCACAGACACAGTTCACCTTTTGGCACGGATCCGCAACCGGCAAAGGCGGCGACAACACCGGCTGGATTGCAGTTGCATTCCTCGCAACTGGGGAAGTTGTAGAAGCCATCTTTGCAACGATTACACAGCGTTCCATCGAAATTATAATGGCACTGACATATACCTTGGGAATTGCAGGTGATTCCATTAGAGCCGTGATCGTCGCAATTGCAAGCTGCAAATAAATATATCAGATTTTAATTAATTTGTTTCGTTATACTTTAGCATTGAACTTACGCAAGCACTCTGGATAGTTGTAGTAACCGGGACTGCAAACGTTACATGTTCTTCCTGCGAAATTGGAAAGGCAGGGACATTTTCCAGTGGTATCGCAAACGACCGATTGCGAACCGATCTGACTGCAATTGCAAGGTTTGCATTCGGGATATCCAAAGTAACCAGGGACGCATTGGTCGCATCTCTCTCCTCCGTAACCTTCCTTGCAGATGCACTTTCCGCTTTCCTTGTCGCAAATATCAGACTGGGTTCCTTTAACATCGCATTGGCAATACGTGCAGCTAGGATAGTTGAAGTATCCATGTTGGCAATCGGAGCATTGTTTTCCGCCGTAATTGCTCTTGCACGTACAAGTTCCAGAGTCTTTGTCGCAAATCGATGAGATGGCTCCGAGCGGATTACACTCGCAAGCTACAAGAAGAAAATGTTAATAGTTTGATCAGCAAAAGTTGAATCGATGAAATTCTTACGTTCGCACTCTGGGAAATTGTAAAATTCATCGGCACATTCGCCGCAGGTACTGCCGCCAAAGTTGTTTTTGCAGTTGCAGGTGCCTTCTTCTTGCTCGCATTGCAAATTGAGGGTACCATTCAAATAGCATTCGCAACTTTTGCACTCAGGATATCCGTAATACCCGAAACTACATGAATCGCAATTCGGTGTTTGATATTCCGGCCTGCACGTGCATCGACCGGATCCTTCCTCGCAATCTCCGGTCGAATAGAACTTGTCGCAATCGCAAGCTGCAAATAAAAAAAAAACATGCATTAGAAACATTCATCAGTACTTCCATTCCATTTTAATTCTTACGGTGACACACGTCCGTTTCATTCCAATGTTTGCTGTACGGCTTATAGAATTTTGTCTTGCAGCGGTTGCAATTGATGCCCTCTGTGTTGTGTTGACAGTTCTGGCAGACGCCTCCTCCATCGTATTTACCGTGGATGTCGAGGGATTGTTGGTTTTTGTCGACCTCGGCGTCGTAGATGCACTCGTTGCTATGATCGAAACAGTTGCAAGCTAAAAACAATAGACAATTACTAGAAGAAGACCCATCCACATAACATCGATGACTCACGTTCGCATTCAAAGGGTGCCGAAGATTTCGATTGTCTCCAAGCCTTCTGCTCGAAGCCTGGACAACAGGAATCGCATTTAGATCCGCAGGTGTTGTGTCTGCAACCGCAGACCAGAATTCCCGGATCGGAAGTCTCTCTGTTATCGCAACTGTCAGCGTGACCGTTGCACATGCATCTTCCACCAATACTGATATCCTTGATGGAATAGAAGAACTAAAGAACAACAAGAAATAAACATGTATCTATCGAAAGCTTACGTTAAGAGCAACTCACTCTTCTGGTGACGGTCGTATCTTGCGTGGCTACGAACATTAAATGTCCGTAAAGATTCTTGGTCCTTAACATCCTCAAACGAACATTGGTAGCTCTCGTCCATTCTTGCAATACGCTGGAATTGAAATAATGGCTGGCCGATGGACGGTCTTTCAGCAGAGGGATGGGAATTTCGCCACCTTCCAGCGGTACGATCTTGGAATAATCCGTGGTGCAAATCACCGAATCATCCTTGGTGATGGGATCCAAAGATTTATCACCGAAATGCGCCATGCAATCTGCACGTGATTCGCCAAAGTATTGCCACGGGCTGAACGTCTTTCCGTAATCTACGGACTTTTCCAACACCCACAATCCTGGTCTGGGCGAATTACCCATTTTCACATACACGTAAGCCACGTGAAATTCCTAAAAAAAATTACATCATCATTTAATTTCTTTATAATAATTATCATGAAACATCTAAATTTGCCATCATCTATATAACATAGTTCTCATCACTTGATCATTTTTATTAATAAATCAATTTACATAACAATAGCATTAAATATACATTTAACGAAATGTGACTGCAAAAATCAGCTTTCTGTTACATAAAAATTGTTTTGTAACAAACGAGGGTCAACTGATAAGGACTATGATTTTACGGCCGGAAACTTGTATAAACTAAGATTACAGAACACTTTAAGTGGTGACCATCTGTTTTTCTCTTCGTTTTAACAATTCAATATAAATTTTTTGTTTGCACAATTTTAGAGTTTTCTTATAAACTTATAACTATTTTATATTATTAAAGTGTGAGTATCTGTTAAAAAACAACATGGTTCACATTGGAAGTTGGAATAACTTTTTTTTAATAAGAAAATGGTTGTGCATTAAATAATTAATGGCTACAAATAATAATGTAAATATGTGGGTGGAAAATTGCAAGTCGTAAAGTTTCCTGCGTATACAATCCGCCTTCCGCATTCTATTCTAGATTCTATAGTTATAAAAATACAGTTACAATTAAAGAGTTGAAATATTTAGTATTAATACTAAAAACTAGTAAGTAATAAGATACATTTGTATCATTTACATATACAACATTTTGCAAAAATAAAAAAATAACATTTTTTCACTTTTTGTGCGGTTTATTATTTATTTAGTTTTTCGCTTAGTCCGATTTCAAACAGTCCGCGATATTGGCGGATTTGAATACCCGCACTATTCGAGTTATTGTTGTACTATTATTGATCAGAAACTTGGAAAGTATAGAATAGTGTGCTAGCGTCATTGAAGTTAATTATTTTGTTTTTAGTAGTGCATTATGGATAGATGCCAAGAGTTTCATTTTACGATACTGTTTTTATCAAAAGTTTTGAAACACGTCCCAGTTTAAATTTCTTGTTACTTGGAACATAAACAATTCATTGAAATATTTTGTAATTATAAGAATCAATTAAGAAAGTTATCTTTGCTCTAAAATAACGATAAATATGTTATTATTATGTAATTAGTGTTTGTGTAATTATGCGCTTGAAGTATTCACAGAGAACCACTTATAAACACTGTCGGACCAAGAATAATCTATTACTATAGTCAATTATTATTATACAACGTTATTTACCAAACAAACTTTCTGTATTGTTTCTGCTAGAATTGGATAAAAGATACCGGTGATCTATTCAAAAACTGTACGCAGCACACACTGCTTAACTATTGTATTTAGACTAATATCCAGTTTTAAATACTTGTTTGTTTCTTTTTAATTATATTTATTAATGTTTCAAGCAAATTCATGTTGTACTTAACTTTCAGTAAATCTAAATCTACGAAGAAAATAGTGTAATTTAAAATTTTAAATATAAGTAAAAAAATATTTTGTTGTACAGATGTCAAGTGATGTTAATTATTATATAACCACTCTGGATTAATTTAGTGTTTATTTTTATATGATTTTTCTTTGAAATTCATTGAATGATGCCACAATTTGAACAATTAAATTGTTTGTATGAAGGGAATAAATGGAGGACCTTTCTTCTTGCACATGAAAAGTATGTTACGACATTGTATTTTTGATGCTTGAATAGTAGGTTCCATCTTTGACTATGAAATGCGTTCAATGAGAAAGATGCACGTTTGTACATGTTCCCAGAAGGTTTTTCGTTTGGTGAAGAATTGTTTCTCTGAATGTACAAAAGTGTGTTGAGCACATGTTCCATCGTGCAGACGATTCCTGGAAGAGGCGTCACCCCCACCAAGATCTTTCGCTATTTTACAGTCTAAACAAATGGAGAAGAGAGGCTCAATACAAAAAAAAAACACATAACAAGACGCTGATTCGAAGCGTCCCAGCATCGCCGCATGTTTTCGAATGGAGATGATGAGGAGGAGGAGGAGGAATATGGACCAAGCGGAATTGCTTAATTTCGTAACGCGATGGATGATGGCGATTGCATTTATCAGCACAGACAGCGTCAACTTTCCAAGCATTATATCTCTCCGTGGGTGTCAATTTCCTGCTGATTTTGCTTCTTTATCATCGGCGAAAGGATGTGTCCGCAAATCGAAATTTATTCACGCTTCTGACAACATACCGAACGAAATTTCGTTTTGTTTCCCCGCTTAGAAATAGAAATGTTCTAATGGCCGCAAGTGTGCTGCAATTCCATTGGGGAAGGCGCATTGCACCCGAATATAAAAAACTCCCTCCACGACAAACTATAAATAAATGCAATTGCAGATTGCGCCGGAAGCTACCGGCAACAACAGCAACAACAAACGAAACTGTTTGTTTCTCGTAGGAGATCTCTGCAAAATACAATAAATTACCTGTCCCAGATCAATCGTGAAATTGACTTCGTTGTATTTCATTCCACGGGATAAGGGAGGACTCTGCCACCAGGTCTCTTTGCCGTCCACCGCATTCTCCGGCCTGTGATTCTTTTTCGGCTTGGATGGATCGCATTCGTCGCAATGCTGTACAAAAAAAAAGAGAAAAAAATCATTGAAAAAAAAACATGCATCGAGAGACAAAGTTTAGATGTAACCGAACTTATGTTTTCGCTTTTTTTTTTACTCTACGCGAGTTCAAAGTTCGAATTATCAGTTTTAGAGTTTTATCTTGAGCCTTAATAAATGGGGACAACTGACATTATTTATTGTAAGAAAACGAGAGTTCGATAAACCATATCTCGACAAACACACGACGACAATCTTTGCTTCATGTTGAAATAAGACTTCTTCGGGATGTGAAGAAAATAATTCGATAATTTCGTTTGAAAATTTGAATTTATTTTTTTTAATTAAATTGAATTAGGCAATGAATTTTTCAATTTATTCCACCATAAAATTAATTTAATATTTTTTCTTTTGCCTGAATATTTTTTTAATTGGAGACGAGGGAAAAGACCGGGTCTCATTTCTTAAGTAATTTTAAAATCGTTTTTTTTTTGCCGACTGGTTCATAGCGAAAGGTGGAAGAGCAAAGTGAAGGAAAAAAAAGTGGAAAGGTTCGGGTGAATAAAAACCGCTCCGAAGAGTGGAAGCAGGTAGTCATGTAAGATTTAATTGCCCGACAGCAGGTGTAAGACTCTTCCCTTTTGTCGATCGTCGTTTGTATTAAATAATTTATTTACTACTTCTTGCCAATGATGATCATCATGGTGATGAAGAAGGAACGAGCTGTTGGAAATATTGGAAGTTACTCACTTGTCCTTGTATAACGTTGGTGTTGACATCGTTCTCGGCGTTCGTCGGTCCTACCAGTTTGCAGTAGAGCTCCGGGCCTCCGGTGTCTTCGCCGCAGGTAGCGGTGGCCGAGACCCTCCGCCCTTGGGCTAAATTAAAGTACGGGGGTGTTAGGATCTTCGCGTTCGCCGCCCCCGTGAGGAGAACGAGCCAGAGGCACACCACAGCTGGTGGCCCAAACATCTTCACTGCACCAAACACTAACTGAAACTGCGGGACCTGAGTAAACTCGGACAATTCTGACCCTCTTCAATAGGCTGTATTCAGACTTCGTTTTACCACTATCAACACCAGATAAGAATGAACATTCGAAACGTTACTTACTATCTTTATATGAATACATCTATATATATACAAACACATAGACGGACATTCTGAAATGTCTCTCGTTTCACGTATTTACTTTGAAGGATTTAGTGCAACCCAGCGACATTTGAATAATATATAATTTGTATTTACTTTCATAAGCACTTTTCATTTTGCTTTCGGTAATTTTACACTTTGCCAATTCATTACATGATACATTGTACCTTCCTCCGTTTTATTTTTAAAATTTGAACTGCTTCAACATAATTTAATCAACCAACATGCACACACAAATTACGCAAACACAAATAATAAAGAATATCAATATGTTTTATACATATTAATTAAAAAAATTGATTTTTTTAAAATAATTATTAATTATTTATTTAATAATTAATAACACTGAATAAATAATTAAAAATAAAATATATTCAATTATTATTTACTCCTAATTACTAAGTTTTTCAGCTACATAACCATATATAAACTGGAGCTAATACTATCTGAATCGAATATAAAATTATTCACGTAAATCTGCAACAAAACTTTTCAATTTTATAAAATATCAACTTACATTTTTTATTATAAGTAATTAAATACGAATTGAAAAGCAAATGTTTGTTTCAAAGAAAATCAACATCAAATTCGAAATAAATTGTTACTAAACATACTCTTTCTTCAAACTACAATTTCAAATTTTGAATAAATTGTGTTAACAAATTAAAATTTTAAATCAATTGTTCTAAATTTTGATGTTCATTTTCAAAAGATATTCATTACGGTGGTTCCCAGAATTTCAAATATTACGTTTAGGAAATGTTTTTCAACAGCTTGGGTACGCAAACGGGTTGCAACCGGACTTTGCCCTTGGGCCCTTTTGTCCCTTTCTCCAAATCTTGCATAAATCAAAAGGGTAAACTATTCCACAATCTGATAGTAAGAACATATTTGATTTGCTAATGTTTAATATATAAAATAAAAAAAACTGAAATCCCGACGACGACTATTGAAATTTCGAACGTCGGGAATTTGATTGACGGTATTTCGGTTGTCGGGCTTGCGATTGCCACCAAATGTTCATATATTAACATTGATTAATTAGTTTAAGAAACAGTATTTGCAAGTATTTCAAAGATATTTCAATACTTATATTTGTATGAATGTACTAAGAGTCCACAAATTAATACAAAACTGAAAAGTTTTAAACTAATTTTGTAACAATGGCGTCCATTAAGTTGTTGACATTTGACAGCGCCACGAAAGTTAAACAATATAAAATACGGATTGGTGATCATTAGCAAAAGTAACGAATTACAAAATAAGTTTATGTTCAATGATCAGAAATGTCTTAAATATTCAGAATTCAACTGTTTCGTAGATTTCGCTTATTATGACTAATTGAAAACAGATTACATAGATAGACTAATCCAATATATCTTCAACAAAGATTACCAAACAGGATTGAATAATGCTGATTTGCACAGTGTTAATTCTGTTCTTGAGCAATAATATTTATATCAGCATATGCACTTTAATTTAGCTTTGCTAGGTCCACACATTTTATTAAAATGGAGAGTTTTTTTTAATATAGAAATTTTGAAATAGAAATATGTAATTACGGCATTTACATACATAATGTCTGTTTTTGACCAGATAAAGAATATAATTCAATATTTAAATATAAAGTAAATTCAAATATACAGTTTTAATGTATACTTTTTGCGATGCATGGAAGATAACCATTTGAGGAACATGTCTTTGTAAATATATAGTTTATATGAAGTTAAATAAACAAGTAACATTATTGATTATTGATCTAACAATATCTTTTGTGTATAAATATTACTAATTCAAATATCTTCTAAAGAGCAGGAAACATAATTGTTGCCTGATTCTATTTAAATCAATATGCAACCAGTTGTTGCATATTTTTATTATACTATAGGCAAGTATAGGTTATAAAGCATTGTAACCATAGTGAATAATAGATATTTGGTATCTATAACGATTTGTAATACAATTATAGTGTATTCAATATTATGGAGAGTGCAGGTAATATAAATGATAAAATATTAATCCGAATATTAAATGAATGTTAAACCAATAGGTGATAATTTGAAGCGTAAAAAGAAGCAGTATTATTCACAGAAAAGGCAGCGGCGTTTCGAAATCACCGCAGGACTAAAGGGATTTCTATGCAGCTGCAATTTCAATGAAAGAGACTGTGTCAAGGAATCCTACAACCTTTTGAATAAATATGCGGACAAGTTGTACCCCCCTAAAGAGAAGGAGGAAGTTGATGAGGAGCAGGGTATCGAAGAAGAACTTTCTGCGGAAGTTGATAAACTGAAGAATGAAAGAGGAAATGAGGAAAGAAGATTCCAATACATTGACACTGGTGCTAAAAACCTTTTATTTATCAAGACTACATTGGATGAACCAATTGAAGTCACAAAGGAGATAGTTGATGATATTATAGCTGAAGGAAAACAACAGACAAGGTTTCTGATTCGCTTAGTGCCAGTTGAAACAACTTGCAAAGCTGTTGTAGGTGAAATTCGGGAAGCTCTAAAGCCTCTGTTAAAGAAGAACTTTGATAGTGGCCCAAAGACATTCTCCATAGTTTACAATCATAGATTCAACAACACCTTGAACAAGGAAGAAGTTATCAAGCTGGTGGCTGACGACGTCTTCGCAATAAGGGCAGATCACAAAGTCGACCTGAAAGGAGCTGAAACTAGTATAATCATTGAAATTATCAAAACGTTTGCATACCTCTCTGTAGTTCCCAATTATCTTAAGAATAAGAAACATAACTTGCATTTAATATGTAAACCAGAAGAAAATAAAGAATAAGAAAATTTCTTGTTTTTTTATATACGTAGTTTTATTAATAAAACTTATATACATAATTTTGTTGTAGGAACAAGGAAAAATAAATAATTATATATTTTTATATTGGCTCATATTTTTTTTTCAACAAATCTTATATACAGTATCTGAATTGTAAATGCAAATTAAACTATAATGAAAGTTCTTGCATTTCATTAAATGTTATGGGAAAAAAAAACGACAAAATAAAGGAAGAATAACTTAACATTAATGAAACAAAGAAAAACGCGAACATGTTGTATGTCGAATTTGGAAAACAATCAATCCTGTTATATTCTCTCAACATTTTCCCTCTGTATATTTCTATGACGGTGAAATAAAATATTATGTACATTTCAAAGAGAAATTAATCGAGTTGATGGGAAAGAGGAGAGGGTGAATATCTGTTGATTTAACAATCTTCATGTACCAATGACAATACACAATATTTCCTTTAACTATTTGAATCTGTAGTTCTTGGTGTTGTGGAAATTGTTTTTATGATGAAAATTTCTGCGGTTCCTGTGTCTTCCACCTGGATTGTAAAACTGCCTGTAGCTACTTTGGCCCCAATTTTTCGCATTGTGAAATTCCTAAATAATTGAGAAGAAATAAATCGTTAGCATGGTATACTTGTGCGTTTTGATCGAGTGATAAACTCACTTGTACTGGATTGTAGCCTGGATTGGATTTGAATGCACTATTGTTGTTTGTCTTCACATGTTTTACACGTCCGACGTCCATATCGGCATCTACTAATGCTCGTTTGCGGTCCTCTCGCCTCTCGTTAGCAATTTCTTTGTCCAATTTAGCTCTTGTACCGTTCCATGTAGACACAGGCTGCGAATAACCAGCATGCGACATCTTTAGTAATTCATTTACTGTAGTAGAATTACTACTACCACCAGTAGCCGTCTTTTGACCATCTCGTTTGGTGCTCGAGTTCGATGGGCTGTTCTCTTCCGTGGAAGAGGTAACCTTCCATTCACCGTTCGTTGCAGCTTTGGTAGATACTTTTTTGATATTATTTTTACTATTTCCGTTGCTGCCACCACTCTTCGCCACCACCTCCTCTTCATCTGAGCTCGTTTCTTCGTCATCTTCATCGTCGTCCTCGTAATCATACGGCACTAGCTTCGCGGGGTGGGCATTGGTTTGATTGCTGGACGACGTCGAAGTGACAACGACCGCATTCGATTGGCTAGAAGACGAACTCTTTGTTATTGTATTGTTTTTTTTGAGGGATGATTTTTGGGCTACCGATTGCCGTTGCAGCTGTAGAGGTGGCGACTTCCTCTTTTTTTCTTCCGCGGCATCAGACTCGCTTTCACTGGACGACGAGGAACTCTCACTCTTTTTTTTACCATTTGAAAGCACTCTTGAACTTGTCACTGTACCGTTTTGATCCTCCAACTTGATCATTTTGGCTGGAGGCAGCTCAGGTCCATACACTTTGTTATTACTATCACCGTGGCCGTTCACGTGCGGCTTGCATGGATTCGAACTGAGCCCTTTGCTCACATTGTTCGCAGGTTTATTTATTTTATTTATTGTCGTACCGTTTACAGTTTTCATAGGTGCCTTTTCCAATTCGTACATTAATATATACGCATTTGTAGAAAATACTGCCTGATGGGAAATTGGTCTCACCTAATAATCGAAAAGATCTAAGTTAGTTGAGAACCAAGATAAAACATTAAAATATACTACTCACCATGCTGTCATCGAATTGATAAAAGTTGCCGCACGGTACTTGTGCTACCGCAGTATAGTGACCACAGTTTACAGTGGGTCCCATATGGGTAACCATTGAAACAAGTCTATATACAAGAGGTGCATTTGGTCGATGTCTCGCATACCTACTCAACTCGAGTCTCTGCTTGAACTGAACAAATTTCGTAATTTTGTTATTCGTCACCGAGAATCGTTTGTACTGTATGCATAACACCATTGGTGCCCTCTCCAAAGAAAACTGCTTCGTCGCGTGAACCTTTAACGAAGCAAAATAAAAGAAATTACATGTTGCACATTATAAAAGGCTGCTAAAGTTCACATACCTTCTTTTTACAAGCTTCACAGTGGTATGAAGCTTCATCCAATTGCTCTTTTGCAAAATAAGCTTCAAGGGCATCGTCCAACGTTTGAGCTTTTCGAATATCTAACAGTAAATCTTGAAAATGTTGGAAAGTAGTACTCACATGACCACAATCCAAACAACGAACAGCCGAGCGCAAATAGCCGCCCAGGATTTGATTAAGAGGCGTCGTTTCTTTAATACGAGAATCGAATTGCGTATGATTCTTGAAACGATTCAAGTACGACTTTTCCATAGCCTCGACTAGGTACCGCATGAACTCGTGCGCATCTTCCTGTCTACCAGGTATCAGATTTCTGCACACTACTCGTAGTTTATTAAAAATTAGAAAAGGACGGATAGAATTATTATTGCGTTGCTGCGAGTCCTGGAGCGTCTTCCTCATTGCACACACAATACACAAGCCACCAGATTCCTCACATTCAGCCATGTGTTGTTTGTCAGAGACTAACCAATTAGCAAATGAAGGCACATGAAATAGAGCCTGTAGGGTAGAATTTAAATAGCATGTGTTTCCCATGTTCACCATGCCTGCACCCACAGCCCAGTCAGTGTTACTCCATCCCAATTGGACTGCAGTCAATGGGAACAATTCATGTTTAGCCATAGGCAGTGTTTCATCACTGCCCATATTATTGTTTGCAACAGAATTTTGTCCCTTGCCAGGCTTATTAATTCCATATTGGGAATCTGCTGACTTTAATACAATATATTTAGACTTCAATATATCTAGGACGGAACTCTGATAACTTCCCGCCGGCTCAAATTCTATATTAGATAGGAGAGCCTTCTTTGAGGAGCCAGCCAACTGGCTGTCCAGTCCATTCTCTAACGAGTTGGAGCCCTTCGAAAGTGCAGTTCGGAGAGCCGCATTCACGGGGTCCACGGTTGATGCCGGCATGATCTGCAGTACAAGAAAAACACATGTTGCATGAATATAATTAACAACAATCCGAATAATAGGCAACCACGCATACCCAATTTTCAATAAAAGGCGCCAAAAAAAATAATAAATGAATACATTAAAAACACGCTGCTGGCTACACGATAATTTCGAAATAAATCAACAAAATAGGCGGTAAATTTAATGCGTAATCAATGCGTTGAATTGAATTTGGTTTGGTGACCTCCCCCCACTGAAACCGTTCTTATATTGCCACATTTTTTCCTCGTCTCAACATAACCTGTTTGTAACCGAATTCTACAGAAACCGCGTGTTTTCGTAGATCCAAAAGCGAAGGAATAGTATATACATGTTTCAACAACTAAATCATCGCATACTGATTATGTACACATCGCATTTCGTAACCATGGAGAGCAGTTGTTAATTAGAAAAAAATGGCACCGGATCTAAAAAAAGGAAAGTAAATAGATGCGGTGTTTTCCCGGATCTGCGTGTATGGTTTTATATATTGATTCGTAGAAGATGATCATTTTTTTGGGGCACGTGCTTAGCCCGACCGAAGATTATACAAAATTCGCGCGCGCGTTCCTCCTAAACACAACTCTTGTACCTCATAGCATGCATGCAAGTATGTATGTATGAACGTGCCTGTGTGGCTCACACTTACCGTATTGTACTCCAAGTGGTATTATTATAATGCTATATCATCAGTAGATCGCATAGTTTGATCACTTTAAAGCCGTACGCGAACGTAGGTGCAACTGCTCTACGGATCGAGGGAAACGTACCGACGGTCCCAAAAAATTAAACATACAGAGAAGACAAATAATAACAAGACACTTTCTCTCACTCCTCCGCACTCTCCGCACCACTCGACGCTGTTGTCACATAAATGCTCTCTTTTTGCTTCACCGATACACACAAACCGCGCACACCGCAACGTTGCCAATTTTTGATGCGTATCCTATGGTTACCTACCCAACACTAAACGATCACTTAGGCAATCCACAAAACACACCTAATAAAACCAATTACTTTATAACAATTTTTAATTAAAACAATTGTAATTACCAGTTTAATTTCATTTAAACAAAAACAGCATCAGTCGAATAGAGAAATTCAGTTATAATCCGCTAGGTGCTGAATTGATGCGACCATCGAACCATCGTAATTACTTTAATAAATAAAAACTTAAACTAATCACAAGAATCATTAATGAATATATAAGAAATTAAGAAATTACTTACTAGATTATGTTACATATACATTAATTTTTATTGGTTTTAGCATAAAACTTAATTCAATAGCATTAAATTATGAATACAGTTATAGTTATATTATTTTCCACCAGGGGTCACATTAATGTAATCCCAATCTCTAATAATGTATGTATGTAATGTAATGTATGGTATATAGTAAATACTGGTAAAAAATATAAGGACCGACCGACCGATTTGTATACATTCATAAAAATTTACCGCCCCCATAAAATTCAAATTAACAAAAATACATAAGGATATTTGTAACTAGTTATAATTTTTGCAAAAGGACATAAGGCGGAAGACCTTATTATAATTGATGTTATTTTTGAAGAAATACAAACTTTAAAACCTCTCAAATTCTTTATTACGACTTGAGTGTTTTATTAAAATATATATCTTGTTTGTTGCCTGATGTTTAGTAATACTTCAATAAAACAGTGTAGTATTTATCTACTATTATCAAATACTGACGTAATAGCATTATAACGTCAACTCGTCATTTTTTATAGTGATGCAAATAATTGTGCGTGGGCCTTTTTAACGATAGCCTCTTTTGATTATTCTTGTAACATGTCCTTTATTCTTGTCATTATTTAACAATTATTTGAATCACCTACTTATGTATGTATTGCGTGATAATGTTTCCTATATTTATGTTTGAATGAATTAAGAAAAAGTCTTGAAATTAAATATCCACAATATTTATTTAATTAAACTACATAAGAGACAATTTAATAATAATAACTATACACATATCTATAATTAAATTATGTACATTTAAGTTTGTATTTGTATGCATTAAAATTTTAAATTATTTTAAAAATCTTAATCTAAAATAAAATAATATCACAATTTTGTTTCTTCTGGGAATGTACTCGCACAGTTAATATCAGAAATAAGGTAGAAAACAGACATAAGATAGAAATAGAGATCAAATTTAGTCTATGACTAGCTTGAGTTTTGGAAGCGTGACTAGATATTAATGAACTTAGGCTAGCTTCAGAACGGTGGGTTCATCCTTCAAAAACGTGCTGGAGCGTTGCATGCCACCAGCGGACGCCGCCATCGCCGATTTCTGTTTTTGATCCTCCTGCTGCTGCTGCTGTTGCTTCTTCTGAGTCCTAGTGGATGGTTTCTCTATTTTCCTTACGTTCGTCGCGCTAACGGCATTACGCTTGTTCAGCGGCTGCTCTTTTTTGGCCTCCTTTTTGATGTTGCTCGTAGATTTTGCAATGGGCTTCGGCTTTGGAGCAACAGAAGCGGAACGGTTGCGATTTGTTAGGTTGGACGTAGATGCAGATATGGGTTGCTTTATGTGACGGGGAGCGGACGCCTTGGCGGAGCTCGCCTGCGTCGGAAGGGTTAGGGTGCTAATTCTACGGGTGGTAGATGGACTCGGTGGGACTTGAGGAGCTTTCGCCGCTAAGAGCAAACTCCTCCTTAGGGATGGACTCGGATGAGCTTGGCTCGTAGCTGGACTGGAATTACGTGACGAATCTGATGAACTGGTCGTCTTACTTGAAACCATTCGAGGCAATCGGCTCGGTTCGTTTCTTTTGTTAACTTTCGGAGTCTCGTCCAGTTTGGCCAATTTCCTCACGTGATTCTTTAAGCTAGGGTCCATTTTACTCCATGATGGACATTTGTTAAGCTTGTGCGGTTTCAGCAGCAACCGCTTCTCAAAGTGTGCATGCAACCGTCCGATTAAGTCTAATACTAAGTCTGATGCAGAGTCCTTGTACTTGTTGATCATATTGTGAGTTCTAATAAATATATTGCACTCCTGCTCTAAGTTTAATCCTTCTGCTGAACTCAGCATAATTTCTTCTACTGTTCCAATACTAACAAAGTCAACATCCAGCAACGTGACCATTACACCAACATAATGTTGGCTTATGAACAACTTGCACTGCTGGGCCAATTGAAGGCCCAATTGGATGACGGACTCTGCCCACTTTAACGTGGGCAACGACGTTAACAGTCTATCACACGACAGGTGTGTAGTAAGTACATTATCGCATGTTAAGTAAATTACGTGCTGCTGATAGCATTTTTCCTTCAATTCCTTAGGTAATTGAGCGAAAGCACGATTTGGCCATATTTTTAAGTAATGCAACGTTATCCATTTCAAACATTTTAAGTAGAGCTCGTCTAGGCCATAAGCTGCAGACAACGGCAACACCTACAATTGACAACATATAGATTATGACATTTTACACTTTTTCCAATCAACAAACCTCTAAGACTCCAGTTAGGCAACCAGGACATGGCGAGTGAAACTGATGGCAGTGCCGGGATTTTAAAGCATGCGCCACTACCTCCTTAAGACCTTCCAGACTCAGCATATCAGCCAAAGAGGCGAGTTCGACCAGGCTTATGGAATCCGGCACGTGGCTTGCTCCACTATAAATGTGGCAGAGAGCGAAATGCACAGCGTCATAGCTAAATCCCTCGATGGTCAAGGAGCGGCCCCTCAAAGTGCCAGCGAAATATTGGCAACGTGAAATTAGTATGCATCGATGTGCACGGATCACCCTTGGAGGACTGCCCACGTGCAACACGGTGTCAGTATCCGTTTCCTCCAGAAACATTCGCAGCAGATCGGTTCCCAGCCTTCTCTGACATGTGGATGTTTGCGAGCCTACGAGATTTGATAGTTTCCAATTACATCACAGATGAAACATTAAATTATTTATTCGTGATATGCATTGTGGATATTGTGATCCGCATATCAATGCAAATTGTGTGCCATTATTGCTACGTGATATTCAAATCCTACAACTCACAATAGAGAACAACATTTATGCTATGCACAATATATTTTGCTACATGAAGTTATTTATAATTAAAAAAACTAAAAATAACAATGCATACAATTTGCAAACAACCCATAGATTTAAAATAACAATCTGTTGAACTATACTAAATCACACAACATGCATACAAAAATGATGGAAATTATACAACGCGATAGAACACGAAAAAATATCAAAAACATGCACATTACATTCATTCAAACCATTAAAATCTACCTATATATTTAAAGCAAATGATGTCATTTGATTAATTATATAATCAACAAAGACCTTTAAATGTAGAATTTATAGTTTTTGTATTAACTATTATATGAACATATTTTTGCTAAAGCATATTTTGAATTATATGATTAATAAATTAATCACAAATGATGCCATATATTTATGTTAATCAAATATTTTTTAAAATGTGTAAATTAAAATTACCTGTGCTTTCAACCAAAGAGCTGGTATTATCAGGTTCAAGTGGTCTTGGTGCAACTCTGTAACCCCCTGATCTTGACATAAGCAAAGGACTTTCCACCCAAGAACTCTCTGGAATGGATTTACTCATTCTTGGCACATATTCACTGCAGCTCTGGGGAACCTCAGCTTCTACTTTTGGTTTAGCTGTCATCAAATCAGATAGTCGAACAAACTGAAAAGATTGAGATTGGGGTGATTCTGCATAAATAATTTGGTGAGTTTTACCTTGGTAGTTGTTTCTTCTGCAGGTTCAGCTGCTGCTTTTGGTGGATCTGCATTAGCTGCTGTAGAATTTAAACTTTCCAAATCAACCTCACCAATATCACTGCCATTCTCAGAACCTGTATCATCAGCATTCTTTACTCTCATAACTTGTCTGTTGGAGGCACGTCTTCTATGGTTCAGTAATCTACTTGGCACTCCTTTCTTCTTGGGGGCTTCAAAGTCAATTACCATGGAGAAGATATTTTTTGTGGTAAAATCTGAAGTGTTTGAAACAGTCTCATTGGATTCCTCCTCTCCAACTTGACTGAGATCCACATAAAAACCCAAAGATGGTTTTGAGGCTGAATCTAGTTTCTCTTCTTCAAAGTTTACAATTGAGTTGAATGGAGTGTCTGTTGGAGTGTCTTCAGAGGGTAGCTGCAGCATCCTGCTGTACTGTGGCATGGAGGTTTGAAATAAGAGGGAGCCCTGTCTTCGTTCGTCGTTCTTCTTTTGATCATCCATGACTTCTTCCTCATCCTGCAGACTAGATGCATCAATGAAACAGTGGGCCCCATTCAGTAGTTGCTCATTGTGCCTCTCCTTCTGCTCCTTGGTGCGACTTCTCCTTTGCTCCTCATCACTTCCAAGGCCCGAATCCATTTTAATCATCCGCGTTCTTCCGTCCGATTATCTTCATCGCTTTCTTAACACTGCCATCGGCTTCGGTTTTCTGAAGGCCACACCACACACACAGCTCTCGTATGTTATTTGTTATTGTCCCCCACGGTTGTTCATTTATTTTGACATTTCACATGCATTGACATTGACGAGAGAGAAACTGGAATGAAGTTAGGATCACTAAATCACGTATGAAATCCCTTCCAAATTTGGCCAAACTACATAATGAGCACATAAAAAGAAAACAACAACCGTCAACAATTGACCTTCGATTTATAAATAGTAATTATTCATAATTATAGGAAGGACCGAGAGGAATACGAGAAAAATAAGCAAACACTGCAAATTATTTTTTAATAGCTTTGAACCCAATATGGTGCTGACCATAAAACGATAACAATAAACCATAAATAGACCAAACAATACCTTCCTCAAAGCTATTTCTCTTTGAAGAGTAAATGTTTATTAACTTACCTTACTATTGTTAAGCGAACAAACAAACAAACAGTCTTAGGTTAATTATCGATCGCCCATTTCATATAAGTACTGTCCTAGTACCTTTTTGAAACTGCCAATCCTCAATCTTGATTATCTAATTGTGATTGATGATCTCAAGTAGTGGGAATCCAAAAATTTGCATAAATTTTCCATTGCCATAGCAATAAACTTTCTATTTTATTTAGCGATTATATTAATTAAATTAGCAAGTAATAATAATAATAAAAAAACATCTATTCGGATAGCACTTTTTGAAGTAAGCTATTTTTAAATTCAAACTATGCGGCTTTGGATATACAAAAAAATAAATACAAAACTATGCTTAATCTGTATTTGCAGATGTCGCTTCGTTCGGCTTATTCGATCTACCAATAATAAGCTTAAACTTGTCAAATAATAACGTAACCTGAAATTTGTTGCTGAATTACGTGTAAATCTGTTTAAAATGTTTACCTTTTTCTTATTTACGATATTAGCAATAACCGTAGTAAGCTACCAATAAAATGCACGTCTTATTAAAACTAATTTTAATTCATTTTAGCCTTCTATCAAATCGGAATTGTCCACTGATGATTGTTGGTCTTTGGGTATCAATAAAGCAAATTTGTTATGTTCATCCTGTGATCAACTGCCAAAGTTCAATTTGGAATTCTTAAAGTAACATTTACATTGTTTCTATTGATTTGTATTCAAAATTGTTTTTTTTTTAGGGATCATTGCAAAGAATGTTGTCATGCAGATGATGCAAGCAATGCAGACAAAGTTTATGCCAAAGCAATTCTGGAGGTGTGCACCTGCAAGTTTGGAGCTTACCCCCAAATCCAAGCCTTCATCAAGAGTGATAAGCCTGCTAAATTCAGTAACCTGCAGATCAAGTATGTGAGAGGTTTAGACCCAATAATCAAATTATTCGATAAGGATGGACATCTTAAGGAGACAGTGGCAATTGAGAAGTGGAACACTGATTCTGTTGAGGAATTCCTTAACACCCATTTACAAAACAACGAAGAGCATGATTATTTAAGAACAAATATGATTTAGAAGTATTTATTAAAATTATTTTAACGTCACAATACCATCTTTAATTTCAACTGTATCCAGTGATTCCAGTTTCTTGTTGAACTTCTCCTCTTTCCCTGATTGTTTCAAATATGCCTTGAGCACTGCTTTTCTCAGTTTAGCAACTGACATGTTTTCCTTGCCTTTGAGTTCTTTGAATATTTGCGTTTCAAATGAAAACTTTCCACCCTCTGAAACACCATTCTCTTCTGGTGCCTCCTCTGATTTTCCATTTTCAACAACTTCAGGTTCAATTTTTGCTTTCTTGCTTGTAGCCTCTGACTTGGCTGCTTCTTCAGCTTTCCTCTTGGTTGCTTCACTTTTCTGCTCTAACCATTTCTTCTTGTAATTATCAATAACATTCCATGCAGCTTCAATATTATGTTTGGGAACTCTTCCACCTAATGAGGAGAATACAAAATTCTGCAAATAAAAGAAATTAAAAATGTTTTGAATGAAACATTTAAATAATGAATTTACCATAAATGGTTTCTGTTTCATTGGCAAATTGTTATTAACTAAAATTTTGTCTAAAACATTTCTTAAATCTTTTGAGAGTTTGGTGTCATTGTCTATGGAATTCCTGATCATGTCCATCCATTCCTGCTGTTTCTGCTCTCCCTTTGGGATCTCACTCTGTTTAATACTAGAACCTTTTGCTGAATACCTATCAGCTTCACTCACACACCTGATATGTTCTCCATAAGCATCACCACTAAAAAACAAACAAATGAAATTATGATTTACTAATTACACACCAGTTAGAAACTTACAGAAAATCTTTATGGCAATCAACACATGTTAAATTTTTGCCTCTTTTACAAGAGAATTGATAATGCTTCTCTACTTTTGGTTTCTGCAAACTCTCGCCACAATTGTTACATGTAAAAACGACCATTTTCGTCAATCAATTTGTATTTGGAGAATACAAGATATTTATAACAACCAAACCAGAAGCCACAGCAATAAGGCTGCAACCAGCTACAACCGCTATACTACACGAGTTATTTTTTAGGTTATATTATCGATAACCTATGTTTATATTTGAAGTTAAGGCTGGTTATGGAATAATGCTTGATTGGTTGCCTTCTTAAACTTAAGTTTTGTATAAATTATTTTAAATTGGTTTTTATTTTTCTTCATTGTAGTTTCTTTTTAAGAACTCAATCTTATAACTCACAAGCATTTATTAACAAATGTGTGTTAACTACTGAAGATTATTTATAACAAATTTTAAAATCACTTGAAATTGTCTTTTTGTTCATCAATCAAGGAGAACATTTTAAAATCTGAAACTTACATACTTACCTTATTGTAAAACTCATTGAATTTGATAAACAAATCATGTAATAAATAGATTTTTTATAATAAAAACAAAATTGTAAGTTTATTACAAAACAAAAACGACTCTTAATAAACTCTGAAATGATCAAGAAAATAGATATGTAATAATTGTTACGATTAGTATATAATATTAGTCCATCCGATATAGCTCTATAGGTTTCTATTCCTACGCTTAGCATAAAGAACCTGCAAATACATAACAATTGCATAAAAAAAGAAGAAACAAAGAAGTAGCGTTCTTTTATATAGGATCTCGTTAGGAAGGTAGTTCATATTTATTATACATACACAACGCCTTTGTTTTAAGAGGATAACAGTGGAGCGAGAGTTGATGTGTTTGAAAGAAAAAGTGAATTAGATATTTTGCTGTGTGGTTATTTTTATTTTATTTTTTTTGATTTATGTACGTTTATTTTCACTTCAATAGATATATTTTTTGATTTCAATTGACATACAGTACAATAAGCTCATTGTGATGAAGGATTCAGTATATATATTCGTAGATGAAAGAAGGTAAATGAAAGTCGAATTGATAACTGAAAATGCGCAATTGGAGTGTATCTGTGTGTGTTTCTGTGTCTTTTGTTTTAGTAGATATTGAAAACAGCGAAACGAACATGAATTGCGTGCGTTTATGATAAACTTAAAAATCATTTGTATCATTATATTCTTTTAGCTTTACACTTTGTATATATATAAGATTTGTTTTTTTTTTGTATAAATATATATGTTTATAAAATATGTAGAAATATAAATATAGTACTTTTTTTATAATATTATTAAAAACTTGCAATGTAACTCTTTCAAATCATATTTGTACGTGGAACAGAATAAAATTTGATAACGCAATGGGTGTATATTTGATAATGTTTTCTTATTAAATTAAATTATTGACTTCCGTTTAATTGCAAATTAATGGTTTGATTGTTACAAAACGCTTTATATTTGTAATAAATAGTTTTTTTTTGTTGTTTGTTTTTTTTAAAGTGTGTTGAAAGGAATTTGAAAACACTCTACGCTTTTTGTTGTTTGGGTAATAAGATATGTTTTGTTATAGTAGATAGTTTTCAATAGTGGATAAGTTCCTATTGTGTGTGTTAAAAAGACAAATAGTTAGTGAGAATCCTTTTTTAGGCAAGCAGGGACGGGGGGCAACATCAATATTTCTGTTCATTAAATCTATCTAAGTTATGTTTGAAACAAATCGGACCAATCCAAATGAAAATTATTTTCAATATTTCGATAAATTATTATTATGTTGTTGTTTTTTTTTGTTGTTCTTGCATGGGATTGTCTACTGAGCGTTGTTAAGGAATGTAATAAACAAGAACGCGTCAAAATTTGCATGGAATTGCAATGGATTGGTCTAATTTATGATATTATATATATATATATGTAGTATAACATCGAAAAATCTAATTTTTCCCATAGAAAAGTTAGTATGTATATATGTATACAGATTTGTTTGAAGAAAGTGGTAAATGACACCTAAAATGACCTTTTTGGTTGATTCAGTATTTGGCAAAACGCAACCTTTGCTTACGGACGAATTCCATGGCCAATCGATCAGTTGCTCTCGATTCTAGGATCTGCAGAATCGGTTGATCTGGAAAAGAAAATTTAAAAAGTTTAAAATTTACATTTTTTTAAATTATTGATATTTTTATTTCTATCGAAGTTTCAATATTGATATAATGTAAGTTATGTGTATTAATTGCACTTACTCTTTTGATGCTGTTGCATTAAGATGAGATCAACTGGTTTGAGGCCATGGAAATTGTCGACACCTAGACCAGTATCTGCGACACCTGGAATGTTACCAAGAGCGAGGAAAGCCTCTCCGGCAAAGTCGTTAGCCGTTAAGACATCGTGATCCATGACGGTGAACGCAATCATTGCGCCAGTGGATCTGCATTGTTCCAGCGTAACGCTGAATTCAAAGCATTCATCAAAAATCGGATGAAGGGTCTTCTTGTGGACGTTCGTTTGTTGTTCGTTGCAGTGCGGAAACACGCGGAACGGTAATAATTCGATTATGACGAACGGATCGCTGAAGCCATTAGGATCCAATGGTATTATATCCCGTGCATGCAAAACCTTAATCAAAAGCCATTTAGTAGGAATTCGAAGAGTAAAGAATTGAATGAGAATACCTCGACACAAAGGGAATCGTGGTTGAAGTAGGCTCGAACCGCCAATGCACCGTACTGCCCGTTGATCGTGCTCAATTGTTCTTGGAGCCTTTGGTTGTAGAAAATCTCAATCAAAGAATCGGTGTCGGTACGGTGGTACTGAAGCCTCTGCTCGACGTGATAGAAGCCTTCAGAATGTAACGATTCCATGGCCAAACCTTGACCATCTGCGTAGAAGAACTCTACCATCAGCTCCAGAGCGGCATGCAGACGTTCGTGGAACATTGCAGGCATCTCCTCTCCATTTGCTCCACCATCCATTTGCCGATTCAATTCGCCCAAAGTGTATTCCCACACCTGCACATAATGAATAAATAACACTCCTTTTCAACTAGAATAATCATTTACCTCGTAAAGAACTCGTTGGAAGTTCTGCGGCAATAGCGACACATTCAAGCTGACCAAATTGCTGTGAAGATAATCGAAGAGTGGCTCCACCGCTTGATTAGTGGGGAGCGTGTCCGGTGACCAAGCCAGATGGAACATGGCCTTTCGCAACGCTTCCTGCATTTGCGGACCAATTCTCTGCAGAATGTCCATCACGCGTAACTGCAATTGGCTCAAAGTGCTTTCCAATTGATTCGTCAGAGTGGCCGATTGCGTTTCCGGCGCCAGAGATTCCAACGTGATGAAATCAAAGTAATTTTCTGCAAATCGATAATCGTTATTTCGTTTCGCATTGTCCGCATCTACTAAAACTTACCAAGCAAGGAAATGAATTTGAAAACGTATTCGATATTGTTAACGGAAATGCACATTTCGTCGGACAGTTTGAACGGTCCGAGCCTTTCGAAATACGCGTTCTCCACCAGTGTTCTGTAAATCATGTCCACGTAAAGAAGGGAAGCGGAACAAATGCAATCTAGAAGTTGGGATAGAAGTGGGATGGAATGCGCCTTAGGCCATTGAAGCAATCGCCAGAAATCCCTTAATTGACAGAACATTGCGACCACGTCGACCGCAGATGTACTGTGCTTTACGAATTTCTCCCCGACGCACGGCCTTTGAAGTTCGACAGAGGCTCGTACTCTTTGCAAGGCTTTTCCTTTGCACACATTCAACCAACAGCTGACCGATGGTTCAAACCATTCGTAGCACTTCGGTAGAAGCAGCTTGTGGTCACCACCGGATGGCAGATGCTGATTGAAAGATCCAAGATCTTTGACCTCCATATACACCGCAAAAATCAAACGGGTGTACGTCACGCTGATGTGGTCCCCTTGATCCAAGAAAGCGATAACCTCATCCGCCAACAGTTTATCTAATTGCTTGAATACAACGCTGAAATACGGAATACCATTTGTGCCTTCGAAGAGTGGATGGTAATGCGAGAGGCCGTGTTCCAAGTGGACGTAAACTTCGGCGCAGAACTCGACGAATGCATTATCATATTCATCCACCTTAACGATGCTGCTTTTCAGATTTCCAAACCATTCCGGAGTCCCCTTGCGGATGGCTGCTACGATCTCTCCGCGAATTTCCTTGTTAAATGGACAGCATTTCCAAAACGCTTTCTATCAAATCAAATAACAATTATGATAAAAAATATCAAATTTTCGATGAATCAATAACCAACCATATTAGTTAGGTTTGCCAAGCACCGCAGTACGAATTCCAATCGCGTTAAGGAGGCCGTATGAAGGGCAGGAAACAGCTGCCTGTGGTGCCTTAATTGATGAAGCCATCTTTCTGTAATTAGAAATTGTTGTTGTTAAAATGATTAACGCTGCAATGTAATTGAGACCTAGGATGGAAGTGAACGCTTCTGCTAGCCACATTTCCTCCTCTCTAGTTAAGCTGGAGCTGGACCAGGCCAATTCCACGTCGGTTAACAGCTGCAGCATCCATTTCGGATCCAGGGATGTCTTCAGATAAACCCTCGATGCGGCGACGAATCTCGCGATGGCCGTTTGTAGATTAGATAGATCCCCCTGAACAGCGTGCTGATGAAGGATAGTCAGTGCTGGTCCTGGCAGATCCCCGCTCCATGTCCACGGCTCCTTATGCCAGTTCCTCAGCTCGTAATCAATAAACGTGGCATACAAATTCTCATGCTGCATGAGTTCCGTCCAATTATCCTCTTCAGAAATCCCTCTGTCTTCCCTAGTCGACAACCACATCTTCAAGCGGATCCGCCCCTGCACGGAGCTCCGTTGAGAACGCGCCTCCAGTTTGAACCAACCTTCTAAACCCGTCGATGGGATATCTTGAAGTGGGATTGTTACGCATCCCAAGAAGTCGTCTTGAGAGCTTTGTCGCGCTGATTGGCAAACTTGTTTGAAGAATCTCCCCAGTCCTCGCACTCCTCGAACTTCGTTTAATTTACTAACGGCCTCGAGTACCGAGCTTTCATCGTCGTGGTCCCAAATATCCAAATGCAATGAATCACTGTTGATGTCGTCTATGTCGCTGTAATCAAAATTAAATTAATTAATTAATTAATTAAGAGTTTTATTGTTTGTTTCTAACAATCTAAATTTTTCGTTCCAACGGGGATTTAGGGTGTGCGGTTTCACGGATGTTGCCCTTATGAATTTTGCCGGAAGAGCGGACCCGATGGAATCGCGCTGTTCGCGCATTCTTCCGTCTTTTCTCTTGAAGCTCAGTTTAAAGCTATGATGTTTCCTTAGCTTCTCATGATTACCAAGCATCTGCGGGGATCCTCCATCTGAGCAGCCGTCTGAGAGAGTTCTTCCCGGCATGCTAGGAGGTAATGATTGCTGCTGTGGTTGTGGAGAAGAAGGCGCATCGACGGGTTGAATTCCCAACATGCAATAAGGATCGCTGAATCCGTTAGCGTCTTTAGCTTCCAAACCTTCCGCTTCCATTATGACCACGCTCAGCACAACGATTGGGGGTTTTTCCTCCCCTGCCAAATGCAGCATTCTGTAGTGACGATCAGGTGGAATGGTAAAAGCCCTTTGCCCGTAAAGATACAGATCCTCTTTGAAATGACCGTATTGTCCTCCAGGAGCTGGAGCGCCGACTGCATTTGCGATAGTGTACAGCATCTCAATGTACAGTTTTTCCTTTTCGCTCTGCGATAAACTGAAATCCATGGGAACTATGCCCAAGTTACTTTCCTTCGTTGGCTCCGGTACGGAATTCTCATTATCTTTTAGCAGACTCTGTCTTCGGTTCTCCTGCTTCCAAGCCAGAGCCGTAAAACTTTCAAAGTACGATCCATCAATTTCTTGCACGCTAAAAAGGTAGATTGATTAAATTTGAGAGTGAGCGAGTGCAGGTTGGAGTCTACCCAGAATTGATTTGCTGATCAACTTCAGGCCAGGATTGTCGTCTACAGCAGAAGGATTGAGTGCTTCTGTCCGGTGTTGTCTTCGGAGTGCGTTGACGAAAAGAACCGGCTCTGCGAATCGGCGGAGCTGGCGCTAAACACTCGAGGGTTCGTCGACGGTTCTGCACCAAAGCGCTGGCACCTGGTGCAGGCAAGACCTTCGGGAATCCCGGTGTGTTGCTGTCACCTGAAGCGCTTCTTACTGAGGATGGCGTCGTGGCTCCGGTATCCGGCTCTTGCCTGCTCAAAGAAAATCTAAAATCCACAACCAAATTGTAACAGTCGCTAGGCAGTGTCGAGGGTGCATTTTTGAATCTGGTGTAGTGTTAATGTAATATATATAATATAACTTTGTTAAATACCTTTTTGGGCTAAGGCTTAGTCCTGCTACGCTATTACTCACATATTCCTGCAGCGAACTAAAGAAACTCATCTTTATTTCGTTTTCAGAGGAGCTGAAACAAGAAATGAAAAAGGGGTACGTGTTAGGATCTCGTCTAATTAGGCTCGTTACATAAAATATTATGGATCTTCAATTCGCGCTGGCAATTTATAACGTATTTGAAGGACTTTCCGCCTGTAATGCAAGATAAAGTAAATCCTACCGACGAAGAAGTCGTTCCATGAATACTCCATTGTCGCTTGCGTGACCAAATTTAATGGATATCAAAGATTTTATGATCCCGACAAGATATATCTACTATTTTATCGTCGGCGACAAATATTCCTAGAGAACTTCCTAGCATACATATATCACTCATGAAATATTTCCCGTTCGTGAACCCACTCAGTTCACATTCTTACATCTATTCATTCATCCTTTATCATCATGTACACCGCTACTGCATTATTATGCCTTACATTTTTCTTTCGCACAGGACTCTGTATGAATTTTATGTCCGCATTTTACTGATTTAAGACCATAAAATAAACCACTTAGCAACACTTCCTTGGCAGTTTGATCAACGAGATTGCCTGCATAAAATCATCGTTATTATTGAACTATAACTTTAAAAAAGTACATTAAAACTTTAACAGTTTATTATATGAAAACAGCAACAGATACACATCTGACAGAATACTCAAGATAAAGTCTGTAATTGCCTGTAATTAGCACACTTATAATTCTTCTGCATTCATTCTTTTGCAGCATAAAAATAAAGTAGAAGTCTGTATATTCAAATTAAACAAGTTTATTTTTTATTTCAGAATAACTTTAACATAAATATTTTTGCAAAATCGATTGAAATTACGGAAGGACAACATTCGTGATGTTCTCATGATATGCGATATAAGTGTACCAACATAAAAAGAGAGTTTACATGATTCGGCAATATGCTGAAGGGGAAGCAAGGGAGATGATACCTTTGGGGTGCATTTCGTAGGGGAATGTAGAATATGATAATACTGGAGGGAGTGTTATTGATTCCAACGTAGAGTAATATATTTTTGAAGAAAATCTTTGAGAAACGGGTACGTGTTGAAAATAGTAGCGAAATAGAAAAATATATTTTATAAGATAAATGTGTATTTGAAAAAAAAAGTTTACTGGTTCAAGTTTAACAATCAATTTGGTTTATATTAATTATCTTAAAGTTATACTAATAAGAAAGGTTCATAAATCAACATATTTTAATACTAAAATAAGATTTTGGTGTTATTACAGCTATATCTCGCATAGTCCGGTTACGATAATGTAAGTTTTAGATTGCTCAAAAATTGCATAAAAATACATATTTTGCTATTGATAGCTGTAACTTAATATCAAACAGTATTACAACATTACACGTCTATCACACGAGATATTTCCTATCGAGGAATAATATGTTTACACACAGTTTTCATGTTCGCAGTTTCCACAAACAAACTTCTGCAATTAGGCTACGTACGAATCTATAGTCTGGCTGTTGCTTACCAATTCCTAACTTTGAATTGGCCTGTTTTTGCAATTGATGAGCTTGTTTATAACAAGTTTCCTTTTGTGTATTATCATCTTTCGAGCGCCAGATTTGAATGTTATCTAATTATAATAATAGATTATCTATTATATAGATAATCTAAAGGTTCTATAGTTAATTTTATAAGTTATTAATTGTAGTTATTTTTTATTTGTTGTTATTAAAAAATATATAATTATATAATAATAATTAACAAAGAGGTATTGACAATATGCCATATATTTTTTTATTAATTTTAAATCACATAAACAAATGATGTAATCAAAATACAATTATTGTATAGTCTCTATATATTTAAGAAACGTTTAAATATACTGCATATTTTATGAAAAAAAAAAACGGTGACACGATGCACATCCGACAAAATCGACATTTAAGTCTTTTTCAGACGGAGCTTTGACATTTATTCTGTAGCGGTGACACTTATATAATGTGGCGTATTTCGATAATACACGCCACATTATAATAAAACACAGAAGTTTCGCAAAAACAAATTATACCTTGGTTTCGATTCACTATAGTCCGGTTTGAAAACAAATTAAATTTTAATTGAGCAAAATTAAAATATATTCTAAAGAACTATTACAATTTAAATTTTCAGATTTTTACTCGTAAGTGAAATAATTATTTAAAAATTCACATAATATGTGAACACACGTTTTAAAAATTATGTAACTTCTCTTGTCATCGTCACTCGTTATGCGAAACGTTGCTCGTTAAGCGAGTTATTATTCTTACAATTCATTTTGCTCGTTAAGCGAAATGCTCGTTATGCGAGGTACTAGTTAAGTAAAGTTCCACTGTATATTATACGCATTTCTATTTTATTTAATTTAATATTTCATTATCAGCCTTTTGTTAAATATGTAAATGCACGTGAAACTGCAACAACTCGATATTTTAATTCAGTCAATTCGTTTATTTAATTAAATTATCTAGTGACAAAAAAATTATTATGCAGGAGGACACAGGAGACGGGACGTGCCGTATTTCTCCCATCTGATTCAGATTTGCATTTTGCTGATAGATCGACCGAAAAAAATAGATAAATGCATTTAATTTCAATTATTAAACAATTGCGTTCGATGCAAAACAATATTCAATAGCCGCCGGCTGGATTTTCCAGATCTTCTCTAAATTAATTATCGCGCTTCATTTGACGCATTATTTCGATGCCGTGTTAATTATTCCGCACGTATAATTCGGGATTTCGGACCCGATAAAATATTTATTTTTCCGAGTTTCGCCTGTGCATATGGAATTTCCAATTTCCATTTAAAACATTTTATTTCATTGCAATAATCAGTAATTTCAGTTTTTGTGCAATTTCACAATTTGTTTTTGTGACATAACTAAATTTTGTTTATTTTGCATTTTGCGTTTCAATATAAAATCAATTCATATTTTATAAATAATTTTCTTTATTGTTATTCAATTTACTTTTCTTTATTATTACTATAAGTTTTATTAAAGAGACACATAACAAATTAATTAGTAATATATTTTTTTTAAATCTAATAGTGTAGATCTAATAATGTAGATGTCATTGATAACAAATCAATCCGGGATGTTTTTTACCAATACCCTTCTGGGATCCTTTTAAATTTAAGTGCAACCAAAAAGTTTGAGAATCGCTGGTGTAGATCAAATTGTATCATAGAATATTACAAGTTATATCACATAATTAACATTAAACAATAATCTATTTTATTTAGTTAATTTCTCAAGAACTTTCTTTTCGATATATCATTATTATATTATTAATGTAATAAACATATAAATATTAGTATTGATATAGAAATATAAACGATTATTTATTTTATACTAGTGAATTTCGAAATAATTCAACTATTCTAAAACAAGTATTTTCGTTGAAATACAATTTAGAAATACATATTTTCATAACTAATATGTATGTAATATTAACGATGAGCATGTTCTGCAAAATTTTTGATATAATAACAAGGATTATGATCATTAAACTTGATAATACGTACAGATGTAGGAATTATGATTAACTATTCATATGTATTTATCCCAGATATTGGAAATGTAAGCACTTCATGCAAATCGGCTTATTTATTCATATATTTAGTACAATCAAATCAATTCATGCTTCTACGCTTTGCATTACATTTCAGAATTGCAGCAAATCATACAAAACCGATATTATAATTAATAATTTAAATCTAATTAAAATTGACTAATCTTTTTTAAAATTTTAATACAAAGAACTTATAGAAATACATATTACAATGCGGATATTTGAAACCGTACTAATCGAGGTCTTTAAAACTTCACATAAAGATAAATTTTCAATCCGCACTATGTGAGTTATTGCTTTATATTTAAATTCCACGTTTCCATTTTAAATAGCATTTTTTTTTAATTTTAGCCTTCAAAATCTCAAATAGTAAGAAGTGAATTCAACCTATAAATAAATTTAAAATAAAAAATTAATTAACTAATTAAAAAAAAGTTCAATAAATTTAGAAAACGTCACATTCTAATACAAATTTCATTAATTTAGACTGATTATAACAAAAGTCCAGGATTTCGAAGAATTGATTGTTTCATTGTACTAAAAATATCACGTAATGGGATTGGAAATTAATCAATCGCGCCACCGATAAACAAACAAGAGAAGAATGAGAAAAAACACAATCGATATCCTCGACTTCCCCCGGGAAAGCAGCGCACTCTCAAATTAATAATAAAAAAAACAAATAAGTTTTCTTTGTTTCCTTACGTTCCCCGGCAGATTTGACATTTTTGTTTGTTTGTTCTTTCCATTTGTTAACCACTGCTATGGGTGGGTTCCTTTACTAAATCCCAGAGAAAACCGTTTTCCCACGTTTTTTATTCTCATTAATAATTACTCCCCGTCCGTTGCGAATTTCAAACGCCCGACCGTGATTTAGCATTTCCGGATTTACATTCATAAATGATGCGCCTCCTTTTTTGGGTCACCAACCAATGATACTCATAAATAATGAAATTAAAGATTAAGCAATTTCGTTCGTCCTATATATATGTTTTGAAGGTTTAAAATTTTAAAAGAGGTTTTTATGAAAGAAAAAAGTTTCTTTTTCTTAGACATTCTTAAAAAATTAAGAATATTCTCATAAATAATTGTAATTATAACAAATACGATAATTTAATGTATTCTGTTTTACTAACATTTCAAATGCACACGGAGTAGTCAAGTCGTATCTAAATAACCCAGACATGTTCAAATTATAGTAATCTCAACGACATTTGTCCCATACATCGAGCTTCTTCTTGGGACCAGCCTTATGCAAATGGTTCCAAACGATTTTGGAATAAGTTCTCGCAACGGTCCAACTCGATAATTTCCATGATTTTATCAACATTTTCGATTGGCCTACCAAAGTGTGTCTCATCTCCGACGTCCATATTATCAGAACGGAAACATTAGAACCAATCGCCTGCTCCGCTTTTCCCCTTGGTCGTAGTGGTACTGAAGAATGTTCGAATTTTCTCTTTTTACATCCATTATGGAGCGCTCTAACACACAACTGGATTCACTAAACACAAAACTGTCTTTTTTTTAAAGCGTTATATCGTTGTATCGTAATTATAAGTAATGGCAAATTAATTCATCTGAAAAAGATTCTATTTATCTTCTTAAAGTATATTTCCAAATTCTATTGGATAATGCACAAATTTTGCAATAATTAGACAATATCCTAAAAGTTTGGGTGTCATGAATATGAAAATTAATTGTCATTTTAGTTCCTTGTTTAGAGTAGTATTTTTCGAAGATATTTTAATACTTGCTATATTTGTTTAGCCCGTAAGTACTAGGGATGGGTCAGAGTGACCCACTTGATATTCGCATTCTATTGTAATTTAATTGTTGACTTTCTAGATGTACCTCCATTAACGAATTGATGTGTTAAAACAAAATACAGTGGAACCTAAAAATAATAAATATTTTTTTTCGGCAGAAACTTCTATAATTTTGCTTTCATTTTATTTGTGTTTGTTGCTACTCCTAGGTTTTCCAAATCTTCTATTAGAAAAACTAAATATTTATGATCTTCTTCATCGATATTTTTGAAACCTATTGACCATTTTTTATAATTTTTTGGACGATGGTTGTCGAGATTTGCGCTTAAATTCATACATTTTTTTTTAAACCGTGTAAAAGCAAAAACGAGTAAAGAAAGTACAGTGGAACCTCGCTTAACGAGTTCCAAAATTTCCGAATTTTTACTCGTATAGTGAAACATATTAAAAAATACACAAGTTAATACCAGGACTTTTTTTCTGATCGTCACTCGTTATGCGAAACATTGCATGTTACACGAGTCATTTTTCTTACAACTAAGAAAATGCGAAATGCTCGTTATGCAAGGTTCCACTGTACTCGTTGAAAATCAGGTTACATAAATTAATAAATACACGTATCCTATTTTTGGTTCAATACAAGTTAAAAAAAAATATATTTACGTGACTGATGATTTCTTTTGCGCCAGTCGAGCAATCCCCCAAATATATCCATTAAAGTAATTGAAATTTCACATCGAGCCGTGTGTATCGTCGCATCAAACACACGCCGTAATAAATTATTCTTGATGGCCGGGATTCATCATTCCGGACTTAATATTGATGCGCTCCGAATTCGCAAACGCGTTATTAGCTCATCAAACTTTCAGTATTTTTTTTCAACAACAACAAAAAAACACCCTTGCGATTTCCACGATTAATAATTCTATAAATAACGAAAAATTCGCGAATGCGAAAATTAAGTTCCATTTCATAAGTTTATTACTGAAGTTTATAATGAAATATGATGATAATATTAGGATGAGCAAAAAGAAAAAACGAAAGAAGATTAAAGTGTAATTATCCGAAGTGAGGTGAATGCGCCGGGTAATCGAAAACTTAAAAAGTCGATGATGAATCGCCGCGGCCTTAAAGCAAAAATCCTCGGGTCACCAAAATTAATCTCCCGAAGTCGAACTCGATGCGCATTCAATTCGGTTCTTTTATTCATAAAGCATTTCTCTACGATTTTTTTTGCGCCTTCACTACTGAAAACCTCTCCAATTTACTTCTCCTTACAAACACATTTAATTCCGTGCCCTTTGACAGAACAAATTGGGTCTCTCCGCGGTAGAAATGAAGACCACTACAATATGCAAATGGGAAACTACTTCACATTTTATTTGTCGTTCAGATTGATAAATGATAAACGAGATGCGTGTATTTTATTGTCCGTTTCAAGTGGATTGTGATTATCTATTTATATGTATATGATTTATACTTTATTTGTCAGCTATAAATAATGGATTAATGTCAAACAATAAAAGTTTATAGTTAATAAATAAATTTTGCAAATTAATTTTATGTTAAACAAATATATCATGTTATTTCTTTTAAATTGAAAAATTCTCTGACTTTGTAAAATAATATCGCCTCAAGTGTGTCGAAAAATCGTAAGTTGTATCGTCGTGTTTCCTGTTTCTATGAAATATCCACTTTTATTGCGTTTTTTACAACCTACATACAGCTAGTTCCTTGTTATTTGATATTTCCATTGTTTCCAAGTATTTGTTAAAAATCTAGTTTAAAAATTACTCGCAACATAACATAATACAGATTTATTTTGTATTAAATGATTTATGTTGAAGAATAAATCCTATTTGATCTTCGTATTGATCCACAACAAGAATAATCATATCAAATATTTATTTTAAAACTAATTATTTATGTAAAATCAATGTTTTTGACAATAATTCAGTATAAAACTACTTGTAAAGTCATAAAAATAATTACAAACAAACATTTCTTTAACGATTAATTAAAAATATAATTGAAAAACTAAATGTAATGGAAATAATGGAAACAAATTGTTTTTTCTTATACAATCAATATTTTATTAGTTCTTTCCACTATTACCAAGAATTCGGTAAAAATATGTTGAAAAAACAACTTGTAAAATAATAAACAAAATTAAAACAACTATTCAATAAAAATGTATTAGCGAAACTGCTTACATAATAATGAAAATAATCAAAACAAACGTTAAGATTTAAAGAAATTGTTTTTGCTATAAAATCAATTTTATCTATTATTTTCTATACGTTCTACATTCAAAAATTGATTGCAACAAATGTAAATAATCACATTTTTTTTTATATTGAATCAAATTATTTATGTTTTTGAAATAATCGTTCTAATTGGAAATGAGACATGAAACTACCCAATAGATGAGTGCAAAAACCAACAAAGTTTGGAGGAGAACAAAGAGCTGAAACATACACCACTGATTTGGTACCAAAGTGTCAGAATTGTGGGAGAAAAGATCACACATGTACAGACATGCCTTGACAGGACACATCAATGAACAAAAGAACTCCAAAAGGTAATCATTAATATTTAAAATGCATGGACGGATCAATAAGTGTGAACAAACATGTAGAGCGAATACACAGACCATTCATGATCAACGACATCATTATTGATGTCAGAGATAAGAAGAAGTCAGAGAATACAGAACTAGTTGAGCTTTTGAAAAAATTAAGAGTAAACTTCATAAAAAAATAACATATACGTTATGAGACATTCTCTGGTAACAGATTACTCCTACATATGAAAGATCTATCAATCGTGAAGAACAATATAGTTGTCAATACACAAACACATGCTTATACACAACCTTAAGATTGTTAAAATGACTGCAGCAGAGGTGCATCAACAGGAAGAATGACATAAAATATATATTATGAAATACAATGTGAATATTTGTATATAAATAAAAAAAATATGTTCAGAGATCAATACTGAAAGTTAACATTTCGTGAAATAAAAAAACATTTTTTTAGATTAAAGTGGAATGGAATCAGCCTGCTGCGATAATCTTGGATTTACACGGCGGATACATAAACGGTGGATGCGCCGGGTATACACACAAATTCATATTATAACAAGTCAGTTTGTAAAGTGGAACATTAAATTACTTTAACTTACATGGCCCCAAGATACAACGTTCACGTTTAATCCACATCTGAAATTAGTATCTGTATGGTGGGACACAATTTTTAACAATGCCTTTATTCTACCTAAGGTTTACTTCGCGTCTGGCCTTTATTTTCCATTCTTTTTTCGCCATATGAGACTGACGTTTTTGTAATACGTTCAAATTGAATTCACTTCTCGCTTTTCACGTTCCATTTAAAAGGTAATATTTTTCATCTCTCCTACAATCTAGTAATAATATTTTGTAACAGTCAGTCACATTGCAAAATCAATTTAGTTGAGTAAACATATACAAATTCTATATTATTTCCATTTCTATTTTATTGTCATATTTGTATTATAATAAATGTCAGAACTGAAAATGAGAAAACTGACTTTATTGATTGTAGTCAGTTTCTTAAGAGAATTTATATTTTGTCTTGTATGTAATATACAGTTACAGATGCTCACGTGGCTGATAAGCTATTGAAGTTGTAAATAAGAACAGCAAGAAAACAAACTCACGTGTTCAGACACGGCGATCCGTAAATCGTCGTGTCTGAACACGAAAGTATAGACAGTTTCATGCTCCATTTCACAACTTTCCACATGGCACATATATTTTTTAATTAAAATTATAATGAAATTATACTGGAAGGACACGTTTTATGCCATCATTATGTAGCAGCAAGACAGAATCGTAAAATTAATATTTTGTTTCACAAAAGAACAAGCGAAAAAATCTTTACTGTTTTACTTTTATTAACGACCTTTACAAATTAGAAAAGGTCTTAATTCAAATATAAATATTGAATATTTTGTAGTTTAAAAATATAGGTAAAAATTACGTTTAAGAAAGTATTAAAGCAAGAAATTGTCAGAATTATTCATTTCATTTCTATCTACTTTTAACAAAATAATGCAGTCTTAATATTATCTTTATTTTTCTCACTTTGAATAAAACTAAGCTATGTGTATTTCATTGATTGTTCAAATATGAACAAAATTGTATAAGTAATGAATTATGTAAATGCGAGAGAAAAAGTTTTCTCGAAAATTATTAGTAATAATTATCGTTCAGAGCACGCAAAGCTCATTTTTCTTGTGATTTTGTTTTTTTTTTGTTCTTTGGTTTCGTGCTTACTCAGTTTACCCAATTTATCTGGTATTCAAATCTTTATAATGTTGAATGGTGTAATTACAATAATAAAAAAAACAAATTAGTAAATTTCTTGATTTTTACGTAAAAATACATATTTTTAGTATTTTATTGTATTTTACACGTGCTAGTGGTCGCAGGTTCCAATACTGATCAAGCCTTTGTGAGCCCTCTCAGTGCTTGCAGCAATAGGGCCATAGTTTATCACAGATGGACTGTCAAATGAACGAGTTTCAGCATATGGACTTTCAGCCAAGACGATGTACAATGACAGTGTTAAGGATAGCAGCAGATTCACAGTGAAAGGAAATAGTGGAACCGCAAAGCATCAATATACTACTGAAGTTAACCTACAAGGCGACAGCATTAAAAAAATCAAATCATCATAATGGTAATTATCCACCGGGAAAGATTACCTACCTAATGTCAACCGCGATCTTAAATTTACTCATTGTTCACATTGATGAACAGATTGTGAATAAAATTACACGACATAAAAAAAATATACCTCGATCAGTCCGGATTTACTATAGTCAAAATTTCAAAACGAACAAAATTTTAATTGAACGAAATAAAAATAAATTTAAAAAAATGTCTACAAAACATTATTTTGTATGCACAAATAATCGTATTTTTTTCTTTTATATACTCAGTCCTCGATTAGTCCGGTTTTAAACAGTCAGAATATTGACAGAATCAATTATCCGTACTATACGAGATTATGTTGTATTTATAAATTTTATAGTAAGAATGTTTTACATAAATTCAATAAAATCAAATAAATATTTTATTACTGTGATCAGCAGAATTCAAATTGATAATAGATTTCTAATTTTGCTTTAGTAATCATTTTCTGTTTGTTTGACTTACTTCGACCTTTAAAATTTAATTTGGAATCCAAAAAATACACAGACATTTTCCCATGGAAAGCTGAATTGATTATTTGGAAACGATGCGAATTCGGGGAGATGAGATGACGATGTGGGATTATAAATTAGATTTTTACTGATCTGCGGAGAGAGGCAACAAAGATTGTCTTCGAGAGACCAAAACCAAAACCTCTCATTCTTGCAAACTGCAAGATGTGAAAGGATTTGTTAAAATAGGAAGATTTTTGTTAAGGAAATTAAGAACAAAAGATTTTTTTGAGGTGGCTGGAGAAACCTAACAAAAAATCTCAGCGAATGAAAAATTATAATGTGATTCTTTTTCTATATAGAAAAGAACATTTTTTTTAGTTGTTATAAGAAAATTAATAAGAACAGTTATGAAAGGATTTGTAAATTTAGAAGTAAATATGATATGATGCTATATAGTAATCAAGTCTGTAAGTAAATTAATGCTGTATAAAGTGAAAGAAAAACCATGTAAACTTGGCTGATATTAAAAAAAAATGAAATTATGCAATGAATTGGATGTTAATTACAAAGGTATAGAAGTATGGTGTATAAAAAAATGTGTGAAAATTACGTCGTACGGATAAACAAGAGACTGATTAAAGAGGGATGCGATAAATGATGAAGGAATTAACCGTGGGATTAACGAGGCAGCATTCATAAAGTGAAAAGAACAGTTTTTTTGTGCAAAGTATTAAAAAAGGGCAGAGCGGAAGGAAATAATGGACGATAAAAACCGGGAGACCGAGAATATTACGCAGTGAAATACTGAATGTGCATATAACAAGATGAGAATTTATTAGCATGTGTATTTGCACACTTTCTTTTCACTTAATTTTTATGTTGCAAAATTTCAAAAAAATAAAATCATGCAAGAGACGAATGTTTGTCTAGGAATTAAGTGAAGTCAAGCGTCGAATTGGGACTTCTTTCGTTCGCAAGTGGAAAGAAAATTAAAACTTTTTTAAATTTTATTTTGCGCTCCGGATGCGCCCTTTTCCGCATGGGGGAAACGCCCAGCTGCACTCTTGCAGTTTGTAAATGGAAGAAGACATGAAAACATCAATTTCGTTTGATGAAACAATGCTGATAAATGTTTCTCGAACTAATGTATATTTTATGTCCAACTGTAGTTTTTCTTCGTTACACGTTTACTTGGCTTGAATTATTTGCGATTATTGATCTTTCGTTCGGTGTACAAGAGTAATAGACAACGTTAAGCAATTCCCAATCAGTGATCGTACAATACGCAGAGTCGAAACCCGAGGGAAACGTTTGCTATGTCCGCGTTAAGCATAATCCAATGTCCGATGGGAAACATTTTTCATCTAAAATAATGGATTCGCTGCACAATGAAATGTAAACATGCTCGTAAATGTTTGTAATGCAACACAACAAATCAAAACATTTTATACGATTTTGGATCTGTTGCATTGTTATATTAAGTATATATATCAAATTGGTACAAAGACGTAATATTTAAAGTACAGTATTGTTACAATAGTTTGATAAGTAAGGAGTATATTAAAAATAAGATGCGAGGGTTTTATGATGAAAGGGAAGCGGAAATAAGGAAGGGATCATATTAAAAGGAGACTTGAAAGAAACGTCGGAAATGAAAATAATACAACAATTTAAGGGATGCAGTGGAGATATTCAATTAGAGAAACGGAAGGAAGCAATTACTGGTCTTATAAATATGCAGGCATACAGATTTCTTGCAGTTGGAACTACTACAAATATATATCTAAGTCAGCGGTCGGGGAACTTTTTTAACCATTACCCCAAAATATTATTGCGTTAGTCGATATTACCCCCCCCCATTCTGAATAGAAAACAATCAATGTAAATTTTAAATAAACATTATTTATTGAATTAATTTTTATGTTCATTAGAGTGGAAAAGCCTTGTTCACAAAGGTAGGTTGTTGCAAATGGCAGCAATTTTTTACCGCCTCCTCATGTGCAATTTTGAAAGCCTTTGCAGCCTTTGACCACCAAAAAGACGACAAATTTGTTTTGGTCTCAAATTGAATACAGTATTGGGTGGAAGTTCAAGAATTGCCTCTGCCAAACCTGGAGGTTCTTCTGGTATGTTAGTAATTTCACATTGAAAAGGATCTACAACCCAATTCACAGTTTGTACATCAAGATCTGAAAAGTAGTCAGAGAACCGCTCTCTGAGTTTGGTAAGA
>NW_017099418.1:60696-88601 GCF_001412225.1 Nicrophorus vespilloides
AAAATAATTTTTACCCCATTTTGAGTAATTTACCCCGGTTCCCCGACCGCTGATCTAAGTAATAGAGAAAATTGATAAAATCTATGGGTTAGTCGGTTTTTGAAAATCACTAGTAAATTGACACACAAACCCAAATCGCTAAAAAAATATATAAAAATCTTGTTGAAACTGATGTATATCTGAGTATAACTGTGATAAATCTTAATTTTTTGATTTTGATGATTGCAGATTACTTGTGTTATCAGACAATTATAAATAATCGATGTGTCAAATAATATCCGCAAAGGAATTACGTGACGCAGAAAATGGGGAAGCATTGAAGTCTAATTCTTGACTGCCAAAAGAAATGGAATAGTTTAAAGGTCACTAAAAAAAATGTTGTGGATATATGGAATGAAACAGAGTATTGTAAAACTGTAGAGCACCTTAAAGTTTTAGGACTAATACGTTTAGCAGTTAAGGCCTTATTACATTTATGTTAGATTTTGTAGAGAAGGCAAATGGTAATAGTAACACTTCTCATTTATGTACAAAATCAACAGAACGTCTAAATTAAAACGTCAACGTATTTCTTCCGTCAGCTCCAAAAAGTGAGATCATTAAGTTACTTGGAAAGAAGTATATTAAGCCCATACCTTTAGAAAATCTAACTCAGAAATATATTCAAGAACCTGAAGATGAGACTTCGTTCTGTCCTAAGTCAATACAAAAGGTGTTTTTTAGAAGTTACAAACAGAAGAACAACAAATTTAATGTCTATAGATGATTAAACTCAGTACCAAAAACATATTTTTCTTCTTACTATTCCTATCGTGTTTATTATTGAGTTCAAACTGTGTTAGAAATAATAAATTTATTTTCCGATCATAAATGAATTAGAAGTGTCAACAGTTAAGAATGAACGTTGATGATAAATAAATTCGAAACGTGACTAATGCGAATTTCAAAATTGGATGAGCTTCTGCATTTACGCCGTTTACGTAATCTTTAAAATATATAGATTGAGTAATAAATTTCAAATTACCACAGGGCGAGAGCCGTACGAAAAAGTTTCCATTTAAGCTTGTTTCTTTTCAAGATAAAACGAACAGCTTTTTAGCAGAGTAGCATAAACTTTTCTGAGCTATGCTCTACATTTTTTCTTCTTCTTATTTTTTTTTATATATATATATGAACCATTGCTTTACTATAAATGAAATCAAATATCAAACTTTTTATATATAGAGTAAATTGTATTAGAAAAAATTTCGTGTTTCATATCAATAATATTAATCCAAACGATAATAATATTATTATCCTTAACCCAAAAAAATCCTTGTTATTATTATTATGATTATAATTTATATAATATTATGTATAATATGAATTGTGTGAGTTAGAAGCGTTTATATTGTTACGTGTTTTATACGTATAAAGAAATAGAAATATTTATATAATTTCGCGATTATTTTTACAACCTTATTTAATAACTTAGATTAGAGAATTTTATTATTAGATGGTTATTTATATAAAATTATTAGGTCAAATTGTTCTTTGTATTACAAGATATTTTTTTCTTCATTTTAAGTTTCTTACCACTATGGACGTATGGTATCCAATTGTGGGATGCGGCCAGTAAATCGAACATACAAATTATACAAAAGTTCCAATAAAAATGCCTAAGAAATTAGGAATAAACAAATACACAAAGATCTTCATATAGATATGGTCGAAGATACAATACCAACATTTATTAGTAAATACCAAGATAGACTGGAGTCACATACTAATGTTCTGGCTATTGGTCTACCCGACAACAGTGAAACCACAAACAGGCTGAAGCGTTGCAAACTTAGTATATAGATTTAAGTAATTATTAATGTTTAAAATCATCAAAATGGTAACTATCCACTGGGAAAGCTTATCTATCTAATGTCAATGACAATAAAATTATTACAACATAAAGAAAATTCTTGTCTTTATTCATAAAATAAAAGATTTGTAAGAAGTTTTACAACAAATATTAACTGAAATTATTCTTTAATGTTTTTCTTTTCATTTATACTTTGCTGATTGGTACGAAAACATTTCAGATTAAAACTTTTTCTGATAAATGTTAATAAATATAGCCATTTCCTACTTGGATTATGTTGTTTTTCAGGCAGATCAATTCGTTCCAGTAATAGTTTTTCGATAAGCTATGATATAATTGGTAGTAGACTAAATCGCTTATACTTCTATCGGTTCCCTAAGTTTGGGTATTACTATAAGCTGAGCCAATCTCCTTTGCTTTTGTAGTAAAATGGAGTTGAATATAGTTTGGATAATTGGAAATCTTTGTAAGTTATTTTTTTTTGTATGTAAGCGAGTATAAACAAAGTGTAGTTTTTATTAATTAATTACACAAAAAATATAATTTATAATATTATTTTTATGTAATTAGTATGATTGATGTTGTATTTCTAAGATATTGTTAATAGTTCTTTTTATGTAATTGAATAGATAAATTGAAGTTTTTTTATATTACATAAATAGGTAATTAACATGAATGATGTTATATTTGAAGTTGTTTTAAATGAGATTGTTAAGAAAGGAAAAATATAGTTTTCAGAAAACGATGTTGCAGTTGTGACAAATTGAAGACTTTATAAGTAATTGCTTTTATATGTAATTAAATATAGATAAATGAAGTTTTTCTTGAATTTAATAAATATGTTATTAACATGATTGATGTTATATTTGAAGTTGTTTAAAATTAGATTATGAAGTAGTGAGAAATTATAGTTTACCGAAAATAATTTCAAGTTTGTCTAGTGAAATTAATGCATGGTTTGGGCCTCGAACACTACCGAATTGATGAGCTTGTCAACATGCTACACACTCCAATTTGGGTAAGAAGCTGTCTTCCCATGGCGCAGATAAATATTACCAGCTATGACCCAAATAGATAAAGCTTGTATCTGGCGAAGAAATGCGAGCAAAGTGTCGAAACGCTATCTATCATCATTGGAACTCTATATTTATGGCAAATAGACGAGCACGCCGATCAGCATGTTCGTGTATAGAGGTTTCTCTGTTTGCGTTTACATTGCGACGCTAAAACACACGAAAACGCTAAAATGTTTGTACCAAAGTCTTACGATATTCTCGACACGACACATAGAAAAATATATATAAATTTCAGTTGATCGTTTTTCCTAAAGTATAAATACAAAATAGAATAAATACCCGTATTACATTCGTGTTTCAGCATCGGAGTTCAAGTAAAACCCAATTGATGGGAGTAAAAGAAATCGCGCACAAAAGAATAATTTCAATGTGTAATAAATGCATTCGAAAGTCTTGCGGTCGGAGGAATCCATTTGGAAAGGGCCGCAATCGGAACATCGAATACAAATTGGAAAAAGCTCCCCGTTCCCAAGTTTACCTACAGCTCAGTGAAAAGGGTACAAGTGTAAGAGAGAGAGAGAGAACGAGGGGGGTGGTGAGTGCACAAAGCTTGGTATAAAATTCATTTTAATTTCAGCGCATTCAAAGTCGAAGAAAAATATATAAACGAAAAGCGGGTCGAAAAATACCGTGTTTATCTTGTGCAACAATACAACTTTCGAGGCGAACATCGGAAACTTTTCCGAAGGTAAACATCGTGCAAGACTTTAATTCGCAATCAATAAATACTCGGGGGTGGTAAATGATATAGATATATTATTGTGTAATTAAATTGCATTTATATCTATTATGTAGAGTATAAATAATAAAACAAATTCAATGAATAAAATGTAAAATTTTCTTTCTTATACTGTTGTGTCCCGTGATTAATAAATGTCTTACAGGGGTTTATGAATATTAAATTATAGAGAAGTCAACTATACAAATGTTGATCATATAAATTATTAACTTAAGAGCAGAATTTAACTTTTAGTTCCTTCGACCCTCCAACTAACACTATCTTTATCGTATCGTAAAAACATCCTATTTATAGTAGTGCATTAAAATGCTGGTAGTACAATATTTGGTAAGGGAAGATAATACTTTTCTGAAGAATTTGGACAATTGCACTTAACATTTCCTAAACATTAAGTGTTTAGGAGAATGTATTTGTAGTCATTATCGAATAGACTTCTGAATTTGTATACAACAATAGATCTTACATGGTAATAAACAATAGTGATTAAGAATATTTATTACACATTGATTAGTTGGAATCTTCCTAAGTGGAATTTATGCTAAGATATTAGTATAAAGAAGTAAGGGTTAATATAATATAAGCAATAGAGGTTATACATAATAATACGATAAATTATATAAGAATTACCTTTGGTCCTAAAGGGACCATTAAAAATTGTTGAATAATATATAGGTATTATAGAATCTTATTTTCTTTTCATGCAAAATAACAACTCTAAGAAATGTTACCAAATATATAATTTTAAAGTATAGTTCTCAAAAATTGCTTCTAAAATAATGTATAACCCAGTACTCTTTATAAGCTTATGTTTGTGAATAAATTAGATTCTTCTCAATAGATTTGAAACGAAATAAATATTTAACAATGTTTATTTTTTAGCGATTCCCACAAGTTTTTTCAAATACAGTGGAACCTCGCTTAACGAGCATAATCCGTTTCAAAATTTACTAGTATAGTGAAACAATTTTCTCCATATAAACTAATGTAATATACTATAATGCATTCCATTCTGGAGTCATTTTTCTTACAATTTATTTTTCTCGTTTACCGAAATGCTCGTTATACGAGGTGTTCGTTAAGCGAGGTTCCACTGTACTAAACTAAAATAGAAAAATTAATTCGTATATTACAAATTTTTAACCAAATTTATCAAAAAATCGACACTTTTGACAAAATTAAGTTGGCGCACAAATGGTTAAATTATATAAAAAAATATCCTAACAACTTCGTAAGTCGAAAAAGTTTGAAAACCTCTGGTATAGATGAACGGATTACGCAAAATCAACTCAATTTAGTCTCGTTCCGAATGACAACTAATTAGTCAATAATATTTTAATTACCTGCTGAAGGTTTGTGTGGGTATCGAAGCGCTCTTATATAAATAACGAACAAAATTGTACAGCTAATTAACCGTGTAACAACATTGACAATTCTCTTTTCCGCGTCACAGCTTGTGCTTGTTTAGTTAAGTAAATAAGTTGGAACATTGCAGGGGTGCTTTTACGAGCGCGGAACGTTTCTTTATTACAATCTGATACGTCCGTAATTTAAATATATATAAATGTATGTATTTACGTCTGCATTATTTACATTCATTATGCGTATATTGCACATGGAAATGTAGGAGTTTATAAATTTAAATTGTTATCGATTTCCCTTACGTTCTTGTAAAAAAAAAGTCCCTTTGAAATTGAATAAACTTGGAGGCTTTCAATATAATCTAGTAGAGACTACATAATCTTATTCAACGTTGTCATATTGAAAAATATTTAGTTTTATATTAATAAATTTAATTTACTTCAACGTGTATTTTTTTTAGAAAAAAATATGATATTTCTTTAGAAACGTTAAGACTAATATTTTTCAATTGATTTTGCACACAAATAAATAATAATTGCAGACTCGAAAGAATTTATTGTTTGTTAAAATAGATTTTCCATTTATTAAAGTTATTATCAATATTCAATAACAAATGATTATAATTTATAATTTTGAGTTTATAAAACTGAATAATTTATTTATTAATTCAAACTTCAAAAAGTTTTATCTTTGAGTTTGAACATAATTTTCAACGAAACACTCAATTTGAATAATCTTCCTGCTACATAATCCTATTCTCTCTATTCATTGTTCCCCAGACTTTAAAATAATGTTTACCTCCTTTCACGTGCACAAAAAGCGGGTCAAAATATTGCCCGAAGCTTTGACCCTCAAGAATATTTTAACCAAACGGCGAGCTTTCACAAACTAACCATTGTGTTTAGTCTGCAGACAATAGGTGTATCATTACGGTCGACGCTCACCATATTAATTTTCCATATCCGCATCCTCTCCAGTATTTAGAAGAAAAAAAAAACTAATCATATGCAGAACCCTTTGTTTCTCGAAAAGATAATTTACATGGAAAGGAAGCTCTTGATTAATTTTTTATTTTGCAAATACAGTAGAACCTGTTTTTGTGCGATCCTTTTTTATGCGGTATTTGAAATTCAACCAATTCCAACGGTATTGTCACCATCGTAATATCAGTGTGCATATGTACAGCGTGCTCAAACGATTCTGTTAGTCGATTTTGAACCAATTCATCATAAGAAGATGCCCGTTTTGGATTAACACGAGCAGAGAATTATGTATGTGCATATTGAAAATTTCTCCATATGTACAATGAGAAATTAAATGTTTTTAAAATGTGTAATTTAATTATTTATTTTGTTTGGATGCACTTTCTCATGTATTTCGTAAATCTTTGACGATTTTCTGTAGTTTAGTAATGTATTCAAGTTATATACAATAAATTCTTACAAATAACAAATAACTGTTATTTGTAAGAATTTATGAAAATTTCGAATATTTTTTTTGTGCGATTTTTTTTATACGGTTGCTATCTACCGCACAAAAACAGCTTTTACTGTAACTGTAAGCATACTTCATTATTCATTAAATTAATTAATTAAGTTCGCTGTTTTTTCATATGTTGTAGTATTTTCTTATACTTCAATTATTTCACCATTTATATTTAAAATTATAAATATATTTATTAAAATTATGCTAAAATTATTCTTTTCATCTTTTTTTTTTGTTACAAGACACACTCTAATCTATATGGCACACTTAAGCACTTATCATTTCTTTGGGTTTCATTGCAAAACAATTGAATTAATGATTTTTTTAATATATTCACTTATTCTTCTTGCCGATTCGCAGCAATTCGTGTCTTTGATCGCATAATGCTGTTCCAATTTCCATTTATTTTGCTCAATTAAAATTTAATTTGTTTTTAAACTTTTTAAAAGCTTACTATAGTGAATCCGGACTGTTCGAAGCCGGATTATGTAAGAATTGCAAAGGACTATTGACCATTAGGATCTGTAATTATTTTGTTCTATTATTGTTGTAAAAATACCAGTAACTAATTATGATTATTTCTTTATTAACTTAATTAAAAATAATACTTTCATAATTTTCATTGAAATTGTTTAGTTTTACATAAATGAAAGGGTATTCTTTAAAATTACATAAAAATCCAATTAAATCTCATAATAATTCGAGCGTAAAAAATGTTACAGTTACAAAAAAAATATTTTGTCCTTTCATTTTAGCTACTCGCATCATCATATTTTTTTTGTTCTGTTTGTTTTACATTCCTAAAATTGTGTTTCGAAATTGCGTCCGCAGCATTTCCTTTCCACAAAACACAACATGTACATTTCCTGTATACATCACTCATCCAATATTTATGATATCTCCACGAATCCTACTTCCCATTACTACTTGTTGTTTTCATCCCTCTCCCACATTCCCGTCCGCTTGCTTGCTTTTCCTTTCTCGTGATATTCCGGTAATCCGTGAAATCCCCGTCCTTTGCCACATTTTGTAAATAAAACTCTTAACTCCCAGGAGGGAGACGATTCCCGTGTTCCGAGAGAATCCTTTGATTCTTATTGTGGTCCTGGGAAATTCTCAATACACAGGAAGGAGAAACAACAAACGGATTTAATGTGGATCTTTACTTTGAGGGAAGGTTTATCGTCTCCAGTAAGCTTGTACTTATATACAGGAAGATTTACATTAAACATTTAAGAAGAATATGCGGTATTATAAGCAATATTTTAGTCTAACTTTAACAATTCTTATTCATTTGTTTATGGATGTAATGACACTCTTAGAAATAAATATATACAGAGAAAACAACATCGTAAAATGAAACACTTATAGGTTTTGTTTTACCCAAAACATGACTCTATTCGAAATAAATGTGCTAAGAGAATTTGATTTATTAAGAAAAACAACGTCGTAAAATGAAATTAGTGTAGCTAAATGACTCGATTCAATATACAGAGAATATTTGTTTTATAAAATAGATATATTCGAGCAAAATGACGTCGTAAAACGAAACTGTTGTAGATTTTGTTCCTTTCAAACATGACTCGATTTGAAATAAATGTACTGAGATAATATGATTTATCAAGAAAAACAAAGTCGTAAAATGAAATTATTGTGCATTTGTTTATGAAATCAATGTTTACTAAATAGATATATTCGAGAAAAATAACGTAAAAAAATAATAGGAAAAATGAAAAATGCCCTTAATTTTTTTTTAAACATTGAAATTGAAAATTTCGTTTTACCATACTCTTATTATTTGTTTTATTCCACACTCAATTCTCCAAAATACAATAGAATTTAGAAAATAGATTTTAGTATTATAAAGTTTTTTATTTACCATTTTCTGCGATGTTCTATAATTAAATGCGATTACAACTGTTATTAGATTATAAAATAACAATTATATTTGATATAGTCGTTGCTTACGTCAGAAAGAAATAAGTACATTTATTTTTAATTGTATTTTACGTAATAATGATTTTTAGTTTTGATTTTGTTAAAAGAAATAAGAAATATTTTGCTTTGAATTTTTTGAAAATAAGGACCTTTCAATTTAATTTTTAGCCTTGATTACTTCGTACGAAATAAGTACTTTTAACTATGATTTTGTCGTACAAAATAAGGAATTTTAGCTTTAATTTCGTCATACAAATAACGACTATTAGTTTTGATTTTGCTTTACGAAATAAGGATTTTTTTAGGTTTAATTGCATTGTACGAAATAGAGTTATTTTATTTCATTGACATTAATTTGATTTTGATGTTGTTTGAGTAAGAAAACAATGTCAATAGGAAATGCAACAACATTGCTGCGGTTTTGCAATTTGGCATAATAATCGATCAGAGTGTTCAATTTAATTAACGCCATTCAGCGATGGGATGATTGCATGGGGTTTCGAACGCCTGGAGAATACCACAAACTAATATCGTTACCATCAATCAATATTCGGTATAAAATTGGTGGCGAACGAAACCGCACAAGCACATAATTAAAGCACGATTTTTGTTGTTGTTGTTGTTTTTGGTGTAATTGTTGTTTGTGTGTTCGCACTTCCAATGTAATAATAATTAAACGCGTGAACCGCAGCATTTAATATACTCGTTATTGAATTGATGTGGGATACCAAAAAAAATGAAGACTTAAAAACAACACACTGCTACAAAATAAACACATGCGACGTTTTATTTTGTTGTTGTTAATGGAGTGTTTATTTCCATGCAACATTTATTACTGACCTGTCTACACGTGAATACTTTTCAATAATGGATTCGATAATAGTTTGGACAACGTGTGCTTTATATAATTATAATGGGACATAAAATTTAATATTAATGGAAATATGCGTCGGTCGAATACATCGACATTAAATAAAGTATACATTAATTATTGTTTTATGTCACTACACTGCTTTACTTAATAATTAATGTATAAAATTAAAAAATGCGTTTTTTTATTCTTTACGATAATTAAGTAAACCTTAATGGTTTTCTACCTAAAAGAGTAAAATATTCTTCATTAATCATAAATATAATATAAAATATGGATTTAATTATGTTTTTTATATACATAATATTAAAAAATGAGTAATTAAAAAAATCTTTGCAAAAAACTGTAATTACTGCAAGAAATAAATACTATAAAAATACATGGACAAAGAAAACATAATTCTATATATAATAGAGTTATACCTCGATTAATGTTACCTCTGATAACGAAGCTACAATATAAAAAGTCTGTAATATTCAGTCCCACTTAACAAAAATTATAACATTATAAAAATTATTCTGATTTAGAAAAATTGTTTTTGTTAAGTGATCAGTGTTAATTTAGTGTAATTTCACTTCGTATGAAACTTGAATGTTTTTTTTACTAAAACTTTTCTTTATTCGAAAACTTTACATTTTTTTTTGAAATAAACCATAATATATTTTACTTTTGAAAATAATGTCTTTATTCGTTAATCGAGATATTACTGTATTATAAAATATTTGAATTATTATTGTTACAAACTTTAATAAATTGTTTGTGATATGTTGTAGGCCGAGTATAGTTAGCTTACTAATGGGATTATGTATTGTTTAGGTTGCGTAATTTAGTCAAAGTCGTGAGTGCTTGTTCTTTCGACAAGTGATAAATTCCGGAGCGTTGAATTTCGACAAAGAGACGGAACAATACAGCCGTATTCTAAAAGTGGACGACAAATCATTGTGTAGATAAGACCTCTGTGATTAATATATATATCCCTTCGTTTTTGTAGCTTAATAGAGTGAAGTATCTAGATAACGTTTTTTTTGCTTATACTTTGATTTATTTCTTATACAAATTACAATAAAGTTTAGAATTATCCATCGAGTTTAGATAATTAGGGAGTTCTTGTTTAAAACATTTTAATAAATTACTTCTCAATTTATACGATGTTGGAATATATTTTTTGAATGTATACCGAGGAATTCAAAATGATTTGCACCAATTTTTTTTAAATTAACACGTAAATATTGTATCTACTTTTTGTATATGTTCACATTACAATGATAACATTTTCGAAACGTCAAATTTGACAGAAAATGACCTTAAATGACAATGACTTAAACTTTAAATGTCACTTTAATGCAGTGTTTCTCAAACTTTTGTAAAAGTGCACAAGGTGACTACGCTCCGAAATAATTAAAAAATGTTATTGTTTCGATATAGTCGGGATTTTGATATAGTCGGAATTGTGTTTGTCGGGATTATGGTTGTCGTGATTTTGATATAGTCGGGATTTCGAACGTCGGGATTTCAATAGACGGTCTTTCGGTTGTCGGGCTTGCGATATAGACCCAGTTTTTGAATATAATAATATTTAGTTTTTCATAAATTGTATTAAAAGCGAGTACAGATCTATGGTCAATCGTCATTTTATATTTTACTAGCATTATGATTATATTTTATTTATTTGTTTATATTAATAAATATATTTATTTGTATTAAACACACAAAAAATGTATCAAAATTTAAAAAAAATTAAGCAATCATCTTTTTCAGAATGGGTGGTTTCGCTTTTTGAAGTAATTCGTTATTTCTAATACTCTTGATGAACAAATTATGTTAGACAACTGAGTTTCCACTATATTCGTCATAAAAAAGAAGTATAATAAAAATTTGAAGACAAAAACTAAAATATAAATGATGTATAGTGTACTCGTTTTTTTTATTAAATCTGAACATGGTTAAACCTCTTAGCAAAGTCATGTACGCGAATATTATGGCTGAAGTGCAGTATACTGAAAAAAACTGAATCATGTGAGGTATATGTGCGTTTTATTAATTCTTGACATGGTTAATGCATTATCCGGAAAATGGAGCGTGAGACTGTATGGCGTCACAACATTTACCGTCCACAGAGAGAATAAATATGTAATGAATAAGTAAAAAGTCGATAATGGTGCGAAGCATGAAGGATCTCACAGACCAACATTTTTTTATTCAGACATTTCACTATGAATCATATCATTATGTATTGAAAAAAAAAATCTAGAAAAAAATCCAAGAAAAGTCTTCTATAAGATTTTTAAATTTATTATTATATGTGAAATATTTATTGATTTCTTTATATAATAAAGGTTACTTTACACTTTCAACACAAAGTAATTGTATATTATTAAGTAATTATACATATTTTTTGATTAATAAAGTTGAAGAAATAATAATTTAGTTGAGAAATCGTCAAATCCTATTTAATGCACGTTGATTACGTAGGTAAGTAAAAAACATCTAACAACAAAATTGAATATTTCCAGAAAATGTTTGGAATAATTCAATAAATAGTATTTATGTTTAGATTAAGTACAATTTAAAGACAATCATAAAAGTATAGTGAATCAATTTACAAAAAATCAATTATTTCACTCACAATAATTATTTTTGGAATCGTTCCCCTATTAAATATAAAATAAATATTGTTTGAACCATAGGCGATTTTAAAATTCTGTTTGCGGTATTTTGTTATTTGCTCAATAGTAAATAACTATACAAAATTTATACAAATAATTTTTTGCGGAGCAAAATATCAATTTATTTCGATTCAAATCGTTAGTTGCAGGTCGAAAATAAACGCATTTTTGCGCTCAACTGCACGCTCGTAACTTTTGATTTTATAACACCAAAAATTTATATTAATAGTCAAATTTCATCAAAATTGATCGACGCATTACTAAAATAAATACAACTATTTTTTGCAGAGTAAAATATCACTTTATTTCGGCTCAAATCGTTAGTTTCAGGTCGAAAATAAATTCCTGTATTTTGGTGGTATTATCGTTGATCCTATCCTTGGTCCTATTGTTATTAATAATAAATAAAATATTTGACCACTTTGATTTCTTGATATTAGATATTTGTCACCAGACGCAATAATTTTTTGTAGTGGGTGAAAAAAACTAAAAACATAAATGTAAAATACGTTGAAGAGAATAAAAAATCATTAATTTTGTGTTAACTCATTATTTTTGTATACATTTCACAACATCAACGCAATTTTGTACAGGCATTGTATAAAATGCCGGCATTATATATATACTTTGTCTCAAACAAATGGATTCAAATATCCTGAAATGCGTTGCATCTGTAACATAATAGCTTTGGTCTGTACGATCGTTTACCATATGTATGAATTGCAGGCTGTGATGATGATACGCATTAGTAAAGAAAAGTAAGAAAAAGGGGAACAGAATAAAGTATAAAGAAACAACAGGGTGCCACGCAAATCGTCGTTTAATAATAACGCCATTCAAACGCTACAGGAATGCATTATTAATCAAGTCGAGAGTTCTAAATCATTGATATGCATGCAACACATTTACCAGTTCACATAGTATATGTGTATGTATGTATATGCCTTTGCTCTCCGTGCAACACGGCAAAAGCGAATTGGACCTCCCACAAACCCTCAAAACAAATACCACCAACATTTGCGGACGCGATTACTTTGAGGACGCATTTATTGGCCGGATCCGTCCAATTCTCCCGGAATCGTTTGTGTGCAGTAGTAATAATAATAATAATATCAGTGTGCTCGTTCGAATCTCGAGCGCTTTCAAAATAATGCCCGAGCCCCGTTCCATCCGCCACTTCTTGCTTCCACTCCGTTCACTAATTGAAAGGGATTTCATTCGCTTTTATATAATTGTTACGAACAAAAGGTCATCCACTTGTACTCGATCAGCAATTTTAGTCTCATTTATTCTATTTTAAAAACGAGGCGTTTGGGTGAAGTGAAATTAAAAGGGCCCTACTCAAGGGTGGAAAAATATTAATTATTCGTAATTGCGTCTTTGATTCAAATTGGAATTAGTCATGTGTACATAAAGAAATCAAAAACAGATGTAGATATTTTCATTTATACTAGATTTAGGGAAATTATTTATACAAAATGTATTTTTCAATTTGTAAATATTATACAAAAATAATATTATGTATAAATTTTCGAATTCAAACTATACTTTTATATAATGAAGCAAACTGTGGCTCTGGAGTCGCATCCAACTTTTTTTTGATAAGAAAGTGCGGGTCTTCCCTGTCATCAACTAAACACATTTGAAACAATCATCAACGTTTTCTAAACTGGAAATATCATAATAATTGCTGTTCTTTAAAAATCGGCTACAAAATGTTTAAAAATATGAATTGTAATAATTATACAATTACATAAATAATTGTAGACAAGAAAAGCGAGAATTAAAAAGAAAACATTGTAATCGTAAACAACATTTTCATGTTTTTTCTTTTTTAGAAAGTTCCAAAATTTTTCACAAAGTGTGAAATAAAAATATGATGTAATTTCAGTATTCTCTTTTCAGAACACATTAAAATTGTAAACTGAAACAAACAACCGAATCAAACATGCACTGTAAATTATAAACATTGTATTCATGTTACATAAAAGTGCGCAACATAGCCTGATGAAATCCACTCAATCTACGTGCAGCGAATATGCATTTTCATTTTTTTTATCAGAAAGTTCCGAAAAGCTTTCATGCGTCAAATGATAAAAGCACAACGTCGCCCCTTTTTTCACACAACAATAAAGCACAATCCATGTGCATGTTTTACAGCCCAATATAGACTACTTAATCGGGTTTTAACCTATATATTTCGTAAAAAAAAGCACCCTAACATATATTTGTCACGAATAAATCGTTTATTAAATCAGTTTGTTTTTTACATTCATTATACTATTTATTGCGCCCTCTATTTCCGCTTTTATTTTCTAAGACTTTAAGAGTTGACATGCTACTTGATTTCATTTTATTTGGATGTAAAAGGGTAAAGTGCTGTTCGTGATTTAATAATGCGCTCGATTGTGTGGCCAGAAAAACGTTTTAACTACTCAATTATGAGCGGAAGAAATACACAATTAAGTGGCAGTTTGTCAAAGAAGGAAGTTAGACGCGGCGACGACGACGGCGGCAATTTCAAATATTCATCTTAAGAAAACGAAAGTTCGCAGGAACTCTAAACTGATTAAAACTTATTCGCAGATCCTCGCATGTAACGATAGTTCCAGCTACAATCGCAATTTGACTTTATTTGACTGGATGTTAATGGTCCTGGGAATTACGCCAATTATTTATGGCCCAAGTTTTGTATGCTTAAGACGGCAATCATAAATATGAAATGAAGTGGAAGTCTTAATAATGAAGAATAAATTGAGTTTAAATTTACACAATTATTAAACATTTTAAACCAAGATTTATGTTATTAGTAATTTAGAAATATTTTCTAAAGATTGATTTATATAATAAATTAATAAATTAAATAAATTAATAGATCAAAACAATGCAAGAGAACATTTAAGTGAATATGAGAAGATGAAAAATGCAAGACAAAGTGGTGTATGAGTGGAAGTCTTGATATTCATTATTTGTGTTTTGTCTTGCATGACGATGGCTTTTTAATGGGAAGGTTCCGAGTGTTTTGCATCGTTCTGTGCACAGGAAGCAAACCTGCAAAGACAGACAAGCATAAAAAGACCTTAAATATCCGGTGTTCTGTGGAGGGACTTCGTTTGATCTATGGCTCCTTTACATCGTAGAAAAATCGTTTTTCTCCGCTTTGAGCAATGAGCAAATGCCACGTCAATCTCAGACCCACGGTTCAATTAAAACGAAAAGGCCATAAAGACTTGAATTGTTCTGCAGTTCCTATACTTGTGATATAGAAGACGTATATATTCATAATTATATATAATATTATAGTCTTTAATATTTTTCATCCAATATATTAATTACTATTTTATTTACACGTATTTTAAGCTTCTATATATATTTATATCACTTTTGCAATTATATTAGTAACTCACCGTTAAGCAGTATATTTCTCATTCATTGTTTTTTCTTACATAATTATCAGCAAAAATTGGAATTTTTGTTATCAAAATGTTATAAAGTAGGACCCAATACATTACCTTGTAGGACACTTGATACAATTCGAAACAATTTGCTTAGTAATTACGTTTTTTTATATCTGCTAAGTATATCATTTTATATTAGTTTATTTTACTGTATTTAGTTATTGTTTTAAAAAATGCTAAATTTATTTATAGAATAAAATTTAGCAAAATTTTCAACCAATGTTTTTTTAAACTATTGTGATATAAATAACCTAAGTAATTACTTATTGATAATGGAAATTTCCATACAGATAAAGTATAATATTCTTTGTTGTCCAGACTACAGCACTCAATACCAACAATAAACATTTAATAAATCAAGTTTACGAGAAACCAGATGTAAATTAAACGTTCATAATTGTCAAAGGAATCCATTTCATTTTCGATTTATTCAGCGAATTTAATTAAGTGTTGTTATCTAATGCAACTCTTTGAGAATTAACCATTGTACTAAGCGTTAATTAATATATTCTGCTCATTTATTTTTCTGCAACAAAGGAATGTTACCAGACATAACAGACTGGTGAAAAACAAAGGGCTTACGTTCTTCGTTAGTTCTATGCTTTATGCGAGTTTCATTCATTAAGAATATGAACGAACCATCAGTTTTCGTTCCAAGTGTGAAATGAGAATTATCAACTTTTATTGTGGTTTTGTTTGTCATAATGATAATAATAATTTATGGTATAAAAGACCAATGGTAATTAATGCATTGCGTGTTTTATAATGTATACAATATAATAAAAAAAATCGATTATACGAATTCCCATTAACTTATTAGGTATTAGTGAAACACACACTTAACCTCAAATATAGATTTTAGAATAGAATAAGTTTATAGTTTTATTATTTATATACATCAATATTTATACTATTTTATTGGGTTACTATTTTGTAGGAAAATTTCTAGTAAGTTATTTTCCTTTCAATTACTTATTGTTTATAATTATTATTTATTACTTATTGTCAGATTGTGAAATTTTTTAAATAAAAATAAATTATTAAAAAAGAATGTAATTTAACATACAATTTATTATCTTAGAAATATATAATATTTTGATATAGTCGGGATTTCGAACATCGGGATTTTCGTTTACCACCGAAGTCGATAGATCTTTGGTGATAATCGTGCCCAATAAAGACCAATTTGTTTAATATAAGAAGCTTTTTGTGAAGGTTATTACTAAATATATGTATATATGAATTTTCCAATAAATCTAATCTAACGTTCACTTAACAAAAACAAATACTCCTTCATTTATTTTATTTTCTTTCAGTTGTTTACATTCGTATATCGAAGGAGCTTAATATAAACAAGACAGACATAGCAATTCCATTTACTAAGCTCAAACAAATAACAATATTTATTAAAAAATCCTAGTAGATATAAATTCAATATACACACAGCGAGCGATATGTAAACACATGACCTTAAATATTTGTGTGCTAAGGACGTAAATTCAGTAAATAGAAATATTCATTATATTTATTGACGATAAATTGTAATGGTATTGCCTGAAATAATCCCCTCCGGCAATCTCGGGTAAAAGTATTTTTTGTGGTAATGAAAATGTTCACCAACCAAAATTCTATGTATCTATAAAAAATATTTGAATTCGCCTACCCCCGTCCTAATACCAGCGTAAATGAATATATATCTAGTGATATGAACGTCATAACGTCATGTTATTAGGTTTACATGGTAATTACGTCAATTAAAGTCAGTTTGACGATGATGTTTGCGTCATGATATTGGTAATAACGTCACGTTGACATCAAGTCTACGTCATGATGATATCCATTAACATCTCGTTGTCATCGACCAATATTATAATGACGTCGATAAATTTTACAATGAAGTAAATCAACTTCACAACGAAGTCAATAACGTCATAATGATACAGACTAGCCGATCTAAATAAGAGGTTGACAGCGATATTATTAAAAACATCACGTTGACATCAATTCTACGTCATGATGACATCTATTAATGTCACGTTGACATCGATCAATATCATAATGACGTCAATCAATTTTACAATACAGTAAATCAACTTAACAATAAACGTCATGATGACGTCAGTTGAATTGCTTCAAGTAATTTACCCAGGTGCATCAAATACACACAAGACAATCTAAATAAGAGGTTGACAGCGATATTATTAAAAACGTCACGTTGACATCAAATCTACGTCATGATGACATCCATTAACGTCATCGATCAATATCATAATGACGTCAATCAATTTTACAATGCAGTAAATCAACTTCACAATGAACGTTATGATGACGTCAGTTGAATTGCTTTAAGTAATTTAACCAGGTGCATCAAATACACACTAGCCGATCTAAATAAGAGGTTGACAGCGATATTATTAATAACGTCACGTTGACATCAAATCTACGTCATGATGACATCCATTAACGTCACGTTGACATCGATCTACATCATAATGACGTCGATCAATTTTACAATGAAATAAATCAACTTCACAATTTAGTCAATGAACGTCATGATGACGTCAGTTGAATTACTTCAATTAATTTAACCAGGTGCATCAAATACACACTAGCCGATCTAAATAAGAGGTTGACAGCGATATTATTAAAAACGTCACGTTGACATCAATTCTACGTTATGATGACATCCATTAACGTCACGTTGACATCGATCAATATCATAATGACGTCAATCAATTTTACAATGCAGTAAATCAACTTCACAATTAACGTCATGATGACGTCAGTTGAATTGCTTCAAGTAATTTAGCCAGGTGCATCAAATACACACAAGACAATCTATATAAGAGATTGGCAGTGATATTATTAATAACGTCATGTTGACATCAAGTCTATGTCATGATGACATTCATTAACGCCAGGTTGACATCGACCAATATCATAATGACGTCAATCAATTTTACAATGCAGTAAATCAACTTCACAATTTAGTCAATGAAGATCATGATGACGACAGTTGAATTAGTTTAAGTAATTTAACCAGGTGCATCAAATACACACTAGCCGATCTAAATAAGAGGTTGACAGCGATATTATTAAAAACGTCACGTTGATGTCAAATCTACGTCATGATGACATCCATTAACGTCACGTTGACATTCATTAACGTCACGTTGACATCGATCAATATCATAATGACGTCGATCAATTTTACAATGAAATAAATCAACTACACAATGAAGTCAATGAACGTCATGATGACGTTAGTTGAATTACTTCAATTAATTTAACCTGGTGCATCACACTAGCCGATCTAAATAAGAAGTTGACAACGATGACAGTAACATGTAGTGGCAGAAGTATTTGTTAAAAGTTGAAAGTAGTTGCATCGCTACTTAACTTAACAAGAAAATGTGTATTCATAAAATTTAATTGTAATATTGTCTCGTGTGCTCTAAAAAATCATGTGGACCTTAGGCAATAGGTATATGAATAGGTATCATAAAATGAATACAAGTATAAATATAAACTGAAAGAAAAAATGCAAGCAAAATATTGAAATTAAAACAGAAACTGAATATAATAAATGTATATATTTACTTTTATTATTTTCTTTTCTTTATACTTTGCATATATTCTTTAATGCTAGTTATTTCAATAGATTTATTTCCGTTGCATGTATGTTTTCCTTAGTGTATTAAAAATATATATACATTGCATTTCATAGTGTATTTCATTACGCGATCGGATCTCTTCCGAAGACACGTTTCATAGCCCGTTCGCATTCACGAAAAATATGCATTTGCTGTTTATATTACATAGTGTAAGAAAAAAATGTGCTATTATATAAAATGCACACCTTACATATTGATATCATCTTTATGACATGTTTCCCGTTTATATATCGCATGCATGCATGTTTTATTATTTGCTAAAAATTTCTTATTTTATAGTGACTATAATTCATTTTTATATCGCACATATTATATTCTACTTTATTCTTTTTAAGATTTACATGAAAATATCTTCGAAAATGTTTAGTTTATTAATTGAAGTATTTTAAAATAATCTTTGCACTATTTCTTTATTTACTGAGTAACATAAAATTTCATTTTTTCTTCATGTGAAGAAATAATGAACTAAATATAAATGAATATTTATCTCTAAATTGGAATTAGTAATGTATTTTATTGGTAATTAAAATAATTGCTTATTTTATGGTTAGTTTGGTTAATGTATATTTTACTGTGCATGTTATGTATTTTCACTGTTGCTACACTAACGGTGAAATTGAATTGTCGATAGTAATAACCAAATATTTAACCACGCTGAGGGCACGAATCTCTATCTAATCTTGATGGGTGAAGTAGCGTTGGATAACAAATTTTCCTGATTTGCATTCAATTTGCAGGATACATATAACCAAATAGTTGTTACGCAAAATCTATATATTTACAATTAATAATTTGAAAAATTCATTTTATAACATTATATAAATACTAAATAATAAATTTGAGAAATGAATACAAAAGAAAATTATGATAGAATAGGCCTTTGGTAGAAATGAGAAAAAAATATGAATTGAATTAAATTTGATTTTAAAATAACATAATAAAATATTGAAATTGAGAAAGTTTATATATTTATATAAGTTTTTATATGTAAAAATGTGTATATTTTGGTGAAATAATTATAATTTATTAACCAGTATAAGCATAAATTAAGAATTACAACTAAAATAACAAAAAACAAATTAATATATGAAAGAAAAAAAAAACAACTCAAAATATGAAGAAAGATTTTAGAATTATTATATTATTATTAATTTCTGCTTTAAATTCTAGACTATTAAAGTCTATTATTTTTGAATTCAATGAATTTACCAGTTTGTTTTATATTTATCTGATAATTAAATTCGAACAATAAGTTTTGGTTAAATTCACGAATTGATTATTATTTAATAAAAAGATTGTTTTGTGTAACACAAAGCGAGGTGAAATCAATATGACAGTAACTAATAATAAATATAGTCTCTATTGTAGAAAGATCGGGGATTTGAATCTTCAGCGCTGTCTGTTTGTATGCTAGAGCTTCACAGAGATTGTTCTGCTTTCCAATTCGAGTTCGGCCTTTCGAACACGAGCGAATCAATAATTCGCAGCTTTAATTAACGTTTTGTTACAAACGCACACACATACATACTCGAATAGTGAGGGACACAGATAGCCAGATTGCGCAACGAATTTTATTATCTTACACTCCGGATCACCACACCGCAAGAGCAAATATTGTACGTTTCGCAGAGATTATTAAATTGCAAACTGAAATTCAGTTTCGAAACGTTCAAAACCAATTTCGTAATTTAATATATAAAGTAAATGCATTATGTAATCAACAGACATCCATTATTTGGGGTAACGAGTTCGTTGAAATAATTAATTTTATGATTAATACTGACAATTATTCAAGATATTACATTTCAGCAAATTTTAATTTCTATATTTCATAAATGAATACCTCTCAATTTTATAAATTTTTAATTTAAATATAAAATATAATGTTTGCTTGCAATCAACAATCATCAATTGTTTTAATTTAATTAACTTTTTTTTTTCATACAATAAAAATAATTTATTGTTTGATTGATTGATTGATTGAACAAACATTGGTTAAAATCATTTATTGTGCATCATTTGTGATTTATTACTGATAATAAAACGCACTGTGTAGTTTGTAAAATCGAAATTTACTGCATCTGTGGGCTTTTGTGAAATGCGTTTAATGCAGTTATTCGATAGTTAATTATTGACTTTGACCAGGTTTATTCTGGGAACCTGTCGCTGCTACAAAATTCCATTAGGCGTGTATACATATACTTTGTTTTATGTAGTACATCTTATTGTACAAACTTCTAAATTAATATTTAATATGTATTAGTTAAATTACTAAAATTACTTATTGTAATTGTTCATTACGACTGCAGGACAACTATCGAGTGACATTTGACAGTTTATGACAGTTAAGCAAAATATGTTGTGTCAAATATTTTGATGGGTGGCCAGAGTCTTTTGCAACTTAGTATTAATTGTAATACAAAGACCTCGGTCATACCTTTGGTCATAATTGTGACCAACAAAATTTACTGGAAAAGAAGATACCGCAATGACATTTTTCTTATTTATAGTAACTATCCATTATCGATACGAGAAGACATCTACATGACAATTGACAGATTATGAGAGCTAAGCAATATGTGTTGTGCCAAATAAATTAATGGGTGTTTGGTATATTTTACGTTTTACGTAAAATAATTTTTATAATATAAAATTTAATATTTATTAGTTAATTTACTTAAAAAAAATAAATCATGATTGCATTTTTCTTATTTGACAGTTTAAGCAAAATATGCCGTGTCAAGTAAATATAAAAAAAATAGTTAAAGGACCTCTTGATCTTTAGGTAGGAAACAAACAAAAAAAAAAACATTCCATTGAACTTCCTTCAAAAAAGGCAAAGTGGGGTATTTAATTTTCTTGTTAGTCGAAAATTCGCTTTAAAATAAAGAAAAACGTGTTTGAACGTTTTCGCGAAATATACGAAAGAATGAATAAGTAACAGGCATTTTCCGTTCCCTTTGATACACTGGTATTAGCGGAAAATGTAATAAGCCAATTTCTCGGGTCGAAACATTGACGGAGAAAACACCCCCCAAAAAATAAGAGAGAAAAACAAAGTGTTTTCCTGTCCATTCATGCTCGAATATTATAGGTTTTCTATACGTCGTAAAACGTCTGCACAATCCAAGAAACGCATTAATGCGTTTCTTATTTCCTTTTGCATTTGTAAAGTAATACGTGTTGCTTTTTGAGCGCGAATTTGAATTTATATGAAATACCCATTCGTAGACTTGTAAATAAAATCAAATAAACAAAATTATGTACATACGATTTTCCTTTATGTAATAGGACAATAATTTTAGATGGCATTTGCAATGAAATGATCATAAATTCTTAAAAATATGTATGAAATACAAGCTAGAAATGTTTATATTTATTTTTGCAATGAAATTTCGCCCCACGTTGGTCGCCAAAATAAATATGTATAATAAAATTATCTCAAAATCCTAATGCAAATACATTTCAATTAATAAGTTAATTGTTAATTTGTCAAAATTTCAAATACTAATTTGTAATTTAATAGTTGTGTAATAGTAACTTTGTCATAAATATCTTTTATTTTGATTCAAAAATAATGATCGTAGTTTCAAGCAACAAAATAAAGATGTATATAAATCCAAATAGCAAAGGTTTTGTAATATAATAATTTATAATGAACATTTGTGTTTATTTACGTATTTAAATATTTGTGTATTATAATAAAATCATATATAATGAATTCATCTTATTTTCTAATTAAAATAGTAGAAACTTTGTAAATAGGCATTTCTTCTTTTCTGACTGTATAATAAGAATAGATCTTTTTTTAATAATGTAATTCCTTTTTAATATATGGTTACGACTGTACCATAAATACTTTTCACTGAATGGTGCGAAGAAAACTTTATTAAATATAAATCAAGCTTTCAGCAAATATATATATAACGCTACGTACTTGAGTATAATACAATTCATTTGAAGCGTCTGTGTAGAAAATTAGATATGGATTTGCAAATTTTGATATAAAATTGACATTAAGTTTTATCAATACTTTATTATGACAATTGTTTATATGAAACTGTGTAACAAAGTAAGGGATCAAAAAATCAAAAAAAATACTTTGGGTGGTTTCATAAATATAAAATAAACGTAAAAAAACGAACAAAAAAAAATGTATAGTTCATAACACTAAATTTGGGTGCGATAAAAAGAAATTGAGTAGACAGGAATGAACGGAGAGTGGAAGAAAACGTGTGCTGGCTTTAGATGAAATAAAAAGAAGAATGTGTGTATGACAATGGGTGGGAGGGCTTTATTTTCCCATTTCCTAAATAAAATATGCTTCCTAAAAGTCGTCCTAACTGACCACAGATTGTTGTCTCTAATCCTAAAGCCAGGACCAAAAAGGTATATGGTATATCAGAGAAAGGATCTCGACACAAAAACCTTTTTTTTTATATTTATGTCTCTGATAACGTTTCCTTTGAACACTATATTTTCAAGAATCTATTTAAATACTTTTTACAAAAAAGAATCGATTTTCTTATATTATACAATTATTAATTTAATAGAATTAATATAGCTTTTACGTTCAATTAATTTAATTCTCTAAAAATAACAAAAATTTATAAATTTTCTCATCCAACTTGAAAAACATTTCATAATTTAACACTTTATAAATGGTATTTAATTAATTTTGTATATATTCAAAGTATTCATTTTGAAAATCAAATACAGATTTGAAAATTCAAAGCAAGATGAAACAAGAAGACATCTAATGAGTATAATAATTGTATATGGAAATGTAGGAATGAAGTAAATCTAATGCAATAAATATATCGAGCCGCATGTTCATAATTAACTTAAGCTCTGGAATAACTCGGCGTCCTCGTTAATTCTGCATTGAGGAATCAGAGTTGATCTATGTTAATGATTCTCGGTACAATTGTTGTCATTATGTCATAAGGTCCTGATTTCCAAGGATAAAATATATTACATGCTAATGGATAAATCAATATGCATATATATCAATAGGAAATCTATTAAGTTTAATGTTCCAATTTTATCAGAGACAGCGAACTACGAACATTTCCGTGTAAATGTTATTACGTTAAAGTTCTAATAGTAATTGTAACGTTATTTCTTTGTTCTCACCAATATAAATTAATATTATTAAAATTACAAAAAATTCATATTCATATTCATTCAAATTCAAAATAGATAAAATGAAAGAAAAGTATTCTTACGTGATTTTATAACATTTTTATGGAATTTAGAAATATTGTTAATCATATTTTTTTAGATTTTTATAATTAACATATACTTTATTAGTAATATGTTAAAATAAATAATTTTATATTTTTATAAGAAACGGACAGAAAATATTTGAAGAAAAACAAGGAAATAGATTGAAATGGAATAAAATCATTTAAAATATAATTAAATAAAATATGAAATGAAATGGAATGAAACGAACTAAAATTGAATAAAGCAGTGAAATACAATAAAATCTATTGAAAATGTATAGAATATGAGAGAAAATATAATAATGGTACAAAATATATGAAAACAAAATCAAATATATTGAAATAACAGAGAATGTTATATTTATGAATAATGAAGATCTTTTGCGTTCAATTATATTAATATTGATTTTATATAATATTGCGACACAATAAATATTTAATTTGTTCATTAACCTTAATTCGAATAATAATCAAACACATATTTTGGAGCTTACAAACCACATTTCATACAAAAGCTGCACTAATGATAAAACTTCGCATGCGACGGTAAAAGTTTTCCGCGATTTTTAAAAAAAAGTAATAAATGGAGAGAAAAGGAGTGCGCTCGGTCGATTCAGAATCCCTCGAGTCTGCTTTATCCTACCCATATTTATTCATATAAATATTTCTTTTTTTTTTGCAACTACTAAACTCAACGATGATTAAGTTTCGTTCTGATGATGAGGATGCCACAGGTTGCAGACACATCTTCGAGAGCGCATTCCCAAAAAATCGATAAAACCACTTTCGCCCATCGAATTGGATGGCCCTCCATAAAAAAAAGTGAAACATAAAATATGGAGGGATGCTCGACGGAAAAGTTAATTTTGAAAAATCAAAAATAAATGAAGTTATGATATAACCGTGAGTTGTATTATTTCTATTTGTGCGATGAAATATATGAAAGCTGTGCATAATAGAGTTGAACACCTGTGGGATGCTTTTACCTTGTTCTTTTCTAAAACATGTCCCGGCGGTGCCACCAATTCTGAGACTCCCGCAAGAGCGGATGCGTATGGGTAGAGGAGGCTCTGATTTATGTGAACGCTCCAACCAGTCTGTTGCTTCACAAAACGCGACTCCAGTTGATTGTTGCTGCTGCTTTTTCTTGAATCGAGCTGCTGCTCTCTCCTTCTGTTTATGTTTCTGCCACAGATGCAGATGCTGCTGACTGCTGGTCTCTGCTGCTACTGCTTCTACTGTTGTTGTTGTTGTTATTGCGTGCGCGAAACTCAGCTCTCGCCGCTCACATAATTGGCTTTTATAGATGTGCACGGGAGGAGAGTGCGGATGTGTGCGTGCGTGTGTTTGTGATGTAGTATATTTATGAGGGTGGGCGCGGGATGAATAAAGGGGCACCGTGGCATCACCGCCTCCACCGTCTCCGTCGCGCACCCAAAAACTCGCAGACGGCGTCGCGACGCCGCTCCTCGCAGGTGCGTCGACGCGCATGCGACGCCATTTACATTTCATTGATTGGCAGCACCACAGGCCAAAGCACACACACAAACTCACGTACAACCAACACACATATACATTCTCTCAACCTAGCGACACGTCTACCATAATTGCAATAACAATTATTATAATGCAACACAATATGCTGCCCATTCCCTCATATCTTAATTGGATCTGAAACTAGCCAGTCCTGATAACGCCGCATCGATATTTCGCTCAAACACATATTCAACTTTAACTTTTCCTTCTGACTTTTCCCCAACCGTTATTAACGTCAATTATCACGGCATGGATGGATCATTTCGCGTGCTGCCATAAATTCTCTAGAGATACAGATCAAAATGTACAGAATTCTGAACGAATCATACCAGAAGCAGATTGGAACTATACTTTTTAACCATCTACAGTTATCGTATAACGCGGTGCTTATACAAAGCGATTACGGTATTCTAAATACACAAATTATCTTTTAGGAAACATGTATGTGCGTACATATTTTTTTCATAAAATCAATTTTTAACCTGTTTTCTCTGAATATAATAAAAAATCAGTAAACATTTAGATATGTTTCTGTTAATTAAGTGTTTAGTCGAATTATTAAAAATCAAAATTATTATTAAGTCTCGTATTGTCGTATTGTCGATATTGTCGTATATCCGCTTGTCCGTTATTCTTGTCCGCTGTTCTTGATTTATAATCTATCTTGTCATGTACTTATGATAATAAGACAACTATATTATTTGCCAAATTTGTGTTTAATGAAATCAAACACAATTCATGTAATGAATTATACTGACCTGTTGTTAGTTTTTCACATTTTTTCATGAGAATCATTTTTCCTTCTTCATTGCCCGTCGTCTACCGATTTGACTAGTCTCAAATTTCTGAAAATAATAACGATGATGTAACAACTTATTTGTAAAACATTGAAATATTTGTAGAGAAACATTTTTTTTGTCGTAGTCCATTAGACGTTAGTGAATATTAGACTTTCACAAATATACATACAGTACGATTTCATAGATATCTCTAATAGTCTCTTCATTTCTTCATCTTTTGGTCTAGCTAAACCTAATGCATTCTGTAATTTCATTCTTATAAGATTACTTCTAACTTATAAGTTTGAATTCTGAAAAAAAAAACCAGCTAGGAAATTAATAATATTTTTTTTTTGTATGTAAATCTTATAAAATGAAGTATTTTATAACTTTACAATAATCAGCTTTTTCCATGGTTACAACGAAACACATCTGTTACAATAATACTTTGATAAACTACATTTTTACAATATGTTAACCAAAGTTTATTCTAGAAATTTTCATATTTATCCTTGCAGTATTTGTAACATATTGTAGTAGCAAATAACAAAGGCTTTGTAGCGCGTTTCGTTCTCTTTGATCAAATCTGACCCTTGATCTAATTTGTTATGTATAACCTACTCAATTTAAATGTATATACATATATACAATATATTTTAAAAACAATCAAAATCATTGAAATATGAAAAATAATATGAAAAAAGAAAATCAGATTGTTTTGCCAATAATTAGAATATTTTTTGATTAAAAATCTTTTTATACTTAATTTACTTTAGTACTTGTAATTTACTTAATTTACAAATGAATAGTTCTTATATATAGTAACAATAATGGATAATTTTATTTTTTTTTTATTTTAAAAATTACAACTTTCCATATGTAAATATGGAATGTTGAAAGGCAATATTTTTGTTTGTTTTTTTTTTAATCCTTATTAAAATAATGGTAAATAATAAAGTAAATTATATAAATGCATATTTGTAGTAGTCTAAGATAATCTGTTGTTGCTTGGGTTTTCATATGCAGTTAAATATATATTTACCTTCATAATTCTGTGTTTCGAGAAACAGTATTTGTATACTCAACAATTATAATCATTTGATAATCGGACTAAAATAGATAGTAAAACATCATTTTTACTATCATAGTATAGTGAATTATTTTATAGGATAAAATATATCATTCAATTATCAACATATGAAGATGTTTCCCATTTGGAAGAACGTTACCAGAAGGGCGGAACT